>NW_004798224.1:0-7500 GCF_000002075.1 Aplysia californica | reverse complement strand
AGCGAAGTAAAACGCTTACTGAAACTAAACTGACCCTAGTTTACTGACTGTAAGTAATTTATTTCAGTGATCTTGTTTATGCATCCAATATATTTTTTAAATATATATATATATAATTCGGGTTTCTCTATTTCTTCTGTTTGTTTTGTTGTAAGTGGAGTAACAATACACTAGCAGTGATTGAATGAGCCTAACGGTAAGAAAGCAATGGCGTTGATCATCTTATGTTGCAAAAATAGATTCTCTTCTTCGACAATCATTTTCTTTCCCAAATTTAATGGAAAGTATGATCAAGTTATGCAGATGACACCGTCCTAATAGCAGAAGATGAAGAACACCTGCAGAATCTTTTAAATGTCATAGTACAAGAGAGTGACAACGTTGGCTTAAGCCTAAACATCAAGAAAACCGAAACAATGGTGATAAGCAGAAAAACTACAATCCCAACATGCAATATCAAAATCAATGATACCACCCTCAAGCAAGCACAACATTTTAAATATTTGGGGACCATTATATCATCAGATGGTAGATGTCACACTGAAATTAAAAGCCGCATCTGCCAAGCAAAAGCAACCTTCCCGAAGATGAAACAGATACTAACAAACATCAATCTGTCACTGGAAACGAGAAAAAGAGTACTGAAAAGTTACATTGAGCCAATCCTATTATACATATGCGAAGCGTGGACAATCAATAAACAGCTGGAAAGAACAATTGTGGCGACAGTTGTGGTTCATAAGACGCATGCTATGTATCCCATGGAGAGCTAGAAAAACAAATGAAAAAGTCTTGGTTGAAGCAAATTATAGAAGACAGCTTATGACGAATATAAGAAAGCGACAGGAAAAATTTCTTCGGACACACAATGCGGAAAGAAGCATTGGAGAATATTGTAACAACAGGCAAGTTTAATGGAATGAAAGGCAGTGGCAGACAGAGGGAAAAGATACTGGACAAGATGACAACATGGCTAGGAGCAGCAAGAACAACAGACACCATTGCTGCAACGCAAGACAGAATGAAGTGGAGGTCCATGATCGCCCACGCCAGTCTGCAAGGCACCGGATGATGATGATGATCAAGTTCTATGTGACTGCATGGGTTGGGAACACAAGACAACAAGATAAAGAAAAATTGAATCTGTTGAAACTGGAGTACAACATACCCCCATTCACTTACTGTGTGCTGGAAATTTCACCAAATTTACATGCTTACCCCTTCATAGTCAGGTAAAAAACTTTTTGCATGCCCCTGTACCAGGCTTCTAATCTGTAGCAAAGAAAGATGCAGAAGGTCATTCTTACCATCATCCATTAAACTCTACCATCTTAATCATCTTGTTACACAATAAGTATTCCTATGACCTTTAGAATGCGCAGAATACCATTGAGTTATAATCAGAATACTGAGTACTAGTACTACTTATCAAGCTTAATACTATTCATGTTTACAATTATTGTTCATTTATATCATTAGGCATGTGACTGTGAGTCTGTTTGTGCATACTTGTATTATTATGGTTATATTCTAGATGTGGATGGAGGAAAGGGTGAGAGAGAATGAGGGAGAGAGAGAGAGGGAGAGAAAGAGAGAGAGGGAGAGAAAGAGAGAGAGAGAGTGTGTGTGTGTATGTGTATGGGTGTTCGCATGCATGTGCGTATGCGTGTGTGTGCGTGCGTGTGTGTGTGTACGTGTTTGTGCTTGTGTTTTGTGTTAGTGCGTGGGTTTTTGTTGTTGTTTTATATTAACTCATTCGCTGCGCCGAGCCGTGGGGGGGGCGGCACGGCTAAAGTGCCGTCAGTACGCTAAGCCGCCCCCGGCGGCTCAAGAACCGACGTTCAATTTTAGCTTGGTTTCTATTCCAATCGACATATCCATGTTAAAATAAAGGTCATAATATAAAGATGACTTCCGGGTCAAGCGTTTCCACCGAAAATCGGAAGTTTTGATTCAGTTTTGAAACACGATTTCGAAGTTTATGCGACATTGTTTTATCGCCTAGCCCAAATTATAGCCCAGACACCAGTCTTAGTACTTTTACACAACAAAATGTATCATTATTTTGCTCACTAAAGAAGTGTAGGACTTTTTTCTTTATAATATTGATACTACTGGACTCAAATTGCCAACGCACTGTAATCAAAGATAGTTCAGCCTACGGGTGTAGTATCTTTGCTGTAATTGAGAAATCAATATTTTTGAGTGCTAGATCTAAGCCTAGATTTAAACAGTCAAAATATTTTTTTCTCTCCCCAAAATCACTACTTTTTGGTGAATTTTCTCAAAAAGTACCACCCAAGACATGAATAGGTTTATTCCAAATGCAATTCTGAATAATTCCATATAAGATACGAGTGTTTTTTGTTTGTTTGGGATCCTTTTTTCAAAGTTATTTAAAAAATTATTTTTTTCAATATCGGAGGTTATGATCCAAATGTACAAATATCATAGAATGTATGTAAATAACTGCTCATTTTTCAATATTTCCCTGTTCTATATACAGTTATGGTTATTTTGATGTATAATTTGACTAGGTGCAAACATATTTTTTGAGTTTCATTTGAGATTAGATCTATAAATTTTTTGTTTTCAAATTTTATCCGCAGTCAATCACAATTGTGTTGCATAATCGCCTCTTACAGGAACCAAAGTTGAAAAATATTCAAATAAACAATACAGATGTATTCTACAAACCATACTGAAAATGTTGGTATATAATATGTTATTTATTTGAGTTTATGGCCCCCAAGACTTGTGAACTCATTTCGCCCTCCCGAAAAAAATTCGTCCACAAGTTGAAAATAATACATAGCGAATGAGTTAATATGGGGGGGGGGGAGGGGGAGGAAGTAAATGGGTGTGTGTGTATGTGTGTGTGTATGTGTGTGTGTGTGTGTGTTTATTCTTGGACTTTATTTTTCTTCTTCTGCGATGTTTCTTTTTTTTGTGTGTCTGTCTTGTCTTTGGTTGTTGCTTTTGTAGGAGTTTCTTTTTTTTGTGTGTCTGTCTTGTCTTTGGTTGTTGCTTTTGTAGGAGATCTTGTTGAATGGAATCTTTCCATGAGTTTGTACAGCATTACTATTGCATGTACTAAAATTTTGTTCTCTGGTGAGCTCAAGTATATTTTTTCTCCCTATATGACTGGAAGTGACGAAATAAAACACAAAAATTCAGAATAAACTTCAAAACGTATTGCTTATTCTTTGAAATTTTTCACATATGATGATTGTTTATGGCTGAAATGTTGGGTTGTTGACGTGTGGTGTGGTGTGGTTTGCTTCATCTTTCCTTTCAAACATCCATCGTCCTTATCAGTTACTATCACTGCTCATCTTTTTCTTTATGCTACTCTCTCGTACCACCTCTAACCTTTTGCACAACACATCCTCAACTGCTGCTTTTTCTTTCCTCTTCCTTACTATCGTCATGTCCCTCTACTTTTTTTAATGTTTGTCACTCTCTTGTGAACTACTATTTCCGGGGTACATTTATAGGCGAAGCAGACGTTGTGCTGTTGAGGCTAGAGAGGTGAGCCTGATTCCACGTTTGAACTTCTCTGTTGATATCCACCCCTTGGCACTCATATGACCTTCTGCTGTTGCGAGCGCCGTAAAACCTTACTGAAAAAGCAAACTGGTACATCTTCAAGACGCAAGTTCCGTGAACTTCTTACTAAAACAAACAAAACCGGGATTTGTTAACTAGCGTCTGTGGTGCAGCGGTTAGGCGCTCGTCATTGCTTGCAGATCTCCTGAGTATGATTCTCGTGAGGTGAGAATGTTAATGGAGTATCTCTGTCTTTTGTCTGTGATGTTGTAATCCTCACAGCACGGGTTGCCCTGACAGGCTGGGTTGAAGTCCTCCTGAACGATCTGAGATTATGTTGTGTGGCTTAAAAACGCTTACTTTTTTTTATCGATTTTTTTTTAGTTGGACCCCAAATTTGGTAGCGTTTCCTTCTTCTATAATCCCCTGCTAGGGTTCATGGGTGGTTGTCAGGTGCTCTGGTGGGGTTTGCTTTCTTTCTTATCGAACTATTAAACATCTATCGTCTTTATCTCATCTCTCCTTCTTTTCTTTTTTAAGATACGGTATATAATAAATATATAGGTGCATGTATTACTCTCTTGCAACACTTCTAAATTCCCGGCACTTTTTAAGAATTATTTGTGTTGCAAGTGCCGTAAAACCCTTACAGTGAACTACAAAAATCTTGTGACAGCACCTAATCTTCGGCACTTTTTATGATCTACTGTGTTGCAAGTGCCGTGTAAAACTTGTTAATATGCACTAGAATTAAAGCAGGGATTCCCTATCATTTCGGAGGCTTTGAGCAACATCCCTTTATGATTTGTGTGGGGGCCCTTAGGATTTAAAGCCCAGTGTCTCCCTGATAGTGATAGCAAAGATTCTTTTCCACCCAGATATTCCACCTCCTACTTGGGCTTTTGTTCGCGCTGTTGCGGGCCCGCTTTGCTGCTTAGAGCGTCATAGGCTGCGTCACTAGGCGACACGACGTTGGTGTCATCGCCGACTGCTTTGTGTGTGTGTGTGTGTGTGTGTGTGTGTGTGTGTGTGTGTGTGTGTGTGTACAACTTGGTTTAGGGAGGAGAAGAGGAGGTGCCGAATGGTACAAGCTAAAATATTAATCTAGGGAACGAGAATTGTTAAGATTGTTTAGAGATAACAAAAATCAACACACAAATAAAAACAAAAAGAACGAAAAAAGGGGGAAAGTGTTGGGGGTGGGTGGGTGGATGAAAAGGAAAAAAAGAAATCTGAAAATCAACAAACAAAAACGAGGAAAATTATTGACTGATTTTAAGCGGCAAGATGTTCACCGATCGAACTCGTGAGTTTGCTGTCCAGTCATTTCATATATCGCAACGATGGTTATAGTGCCGTTGTTAGTCTAGTACGTTGTCCCTGGTCAACATCATATTAATTACAGAATTACCAGATAAATAATGACAATGTGCTGTGAGAGTAAATTTCTTTGTCCAACTTAAGAAGTGAATGTATTGTGGTGACACACCTGCAGTCTTGCTTTACAATTTCTTTAAGACTTGATGCTACGATCTTTTATAACAATGTCTGGCAGATTTAAACTGTCCTTGTCTCGTCTTAGTGATATCAAACAACAACTAGTTGTTTCCCCATCATCTGGGTCTTTGAAATACGACGACTGGTGCTGTGTAAAGAAAGCCATATTACCTCTCTCGAGAGGGAGCGCTTTTTATATAAATCTTGTCAGTTTGTTACATTTCTTACATGAAAGTTTGATTCTGACTGCAATGATTCGACCAAATTCACATCATAATTTCTTGGATCCTTGTTGTCGTGCTGGGCGAATTGTCCAGTTAATGAAAGTAAAAATAAACTCGCTTCCGAAGAAGATACATCAAAGAAATCTCATGGAGACCAAACTTTGATTCTAAATACACGATCTTTGGTTATAGCCCTTCTGTCCAGAGAGAGGGGCTTTTATTTTACTTTTGAGTTGGAATTGATTTAGAATTTTGTCCTAGTGACTGGTTTGTGCTGGTCTCAAAATAAGAGTGCACGTGGGGCGTGGGTGGGTGGTTCAACTGGTTTGAGGGCGCCACTGGTAGATCCTACTTCTTTTCTTTCCCTCTGTTGTTTCTGTCTTTATCTTGTCTTGCTGTACCGGCGTCTATGGTGAAGAGGCGAGGTGCTTTGATATCGCAGTCGCAAGCAGGAGATCGACTCTTGTCCGGAGAAAATAAATTTTTTGTCGAGCATCTCGGTCTTTCTGATGGGATGTTGTTGTACTTGTACCCATCTCAGAAGTCTCAGTCCGGGTTGACCCATGTATACTGTACTATGACAAGCAAGGTCGGAAGCTGGCCTCCTAAATAATCTAAAATTGTTGCGATGTGGGCTTAAAACACCTACCATAGATTTTTTTTTCTCTTCGTGCACTAAACGACCATTATGGGTGCGCTTCTCTTTACTAACATAATCAAATAAAGCACACGGAATCCCTGTTTTTTATCACTCGCAGATTTTGTTTTATTAACAGTTTTACGGCATTTGTAAAACTATATACTGTAAAGTCATATGCGTGCCGAAGATTAGAGCGTTATAGAGAGTAGCAAACACAAAAAAGAAAAAGGAGAGATAAGAATGATTGATGTTTGATAGGAAACGAGCAAAATTTAAACTAGGCACATGCAAGCTAATTGATAGTGGATTCTTCAGCTGCATTTCTGCCCAGCGAAAACGGGTTATATGTTGACTTCAAAATCAAACAGTGAAAGTATTTTCATTAGTAAAGAACCCAGAATCCTAAGAATTTGTATTATTTCAAATGTGACCGAAGGTAATTTGTTCCCTGAAAGCAATATGCCATACGGTACAAAACAAAACAAAAACAAACAACAAAAAAACCCCCAAAGAAAAACCAACAATCCGCCCTTCCACATGTGTAGCAATTGCAGATTTTAAACTGTGCATGATCTTTGGCGATAGTATACGAATGCAGTCTTACACATACCCCACCTGGCAGCTTTTCATTGGACACTTCCATATCTTATTTTGTTCTTTACTCACTGGAAAAAGGCCTTCGTCTTGCGATTTTTTCTTGACACCGACAAACGGGGTCTATGATGATGACAGACATCAGCTTGGTACGGTTTACTGTTGCTTTCAAATCCAAATTTGTCTTTTTTAAAAACTCTTAAAAACGAGACCTTACACATAACCCTATCCGTACGCCCTGGGGTCATTTTGTACTCCCGGGGTATTCTTCACATTTTAGAATACTTCTAGTACGAAGACCTATTTGAAACTTTGAGTATTTCTCAAAAAATCATTTTTGACAGACTGCTATGCCAAACGTACGGATCGGATTAACGAGTAAATTTCCTCTTTGGAAAGTGGTGGCATAGAATAGAGTTCCCCACGTCGTATGGATACGAAAGTAAAACACGATGTACGGATATAAATTAAATTTACACTATTTTAAGTCTTTGTTTGTATTTCGCACATAGGTTAACAAGACCTAACATTAAGTCCTCATTTGATGCTATACACTCTCAAGTTCTGATATATGAATTGTACACGCAGTCCTCGTTTGGCTGTTACACTCTAAGTCCTTACATGTTGGGTAAAACCCCCCCTGACAAAACAGTCGTGAAAGGTCATAAAATTATCCAACCCCACATAAGCACTTACGGAGGGAAAGATGTTTACTTTAAATTTTTTGAAACATTTTGACCAACAAAAGCCCTTAATGAGGTCGTTGGTCTTTATTATCTTTGTATCAGACATGGAAAAAAAAAGCTTCAATTTACTCTCGTCCCCAGATTGTCGGGAAGTGTTCAATGTGTTGACTTTGTGTTCCATACAAGCACAATGTATCTGCTCTAACGCCACTTTATATAAGACAATCACTAGTAAAAGACAACCACCCATATCAGACAATCTCATGTATAAGACAACCACCTATTAGATATAAGACAAATCTCCTGTATA
>NW_004798223.1:262650-264224 GCF_000002075.1 Aplysia californica | reverse complement strand
AGGGGGAAGAGGAGGAGGAGGAGGAGGAGGGATAGGAGGAGGAGGAGGAGTGATAGGAGGAGAAGAAGGAGGAGTAGCAGACGGGAGAGAAAGAGAGAGGGGCGAGAAGGAAAGTGAGAGAAAGAGGGAGGAGGAAGAGAAGTAGACTTGCAGAGATTACCTTCCAAATCTAATAACAAGGTATTTTTATTGAGTCTCAGAAGATGCTAGATTCCTAGACGGTGTTGGACGAGGTAACAGTAACTAAATTTTGCACGGCTAGTTACGTTAATGTCCGGACGGAGCCGGTGGAGCCGAAGGAGCCCGAAATGAACCGAATGGAACCGAGTGTTTCTGGCATTTGAGTGACTGTTGAGATAATAGGTTAAATTATGACGGGAGACAGAGGACAAGAAGCGGTGACAAGGCTGACCATGGACAGTTAAGAGTTGTGGATGGGTATGGTTGAGCACAAATAATGAAGTTGTGATGAGCTTCTGGAGATGCATGCAGCCGCCGTATTCTTTCAGGGTAGCAAGCTTATTAGTAGGACAAATGGCTCAAACAGCCACGACCTGTATAAGACAATCACCTGTACAAACGGTCTTTTCCCATTCCTTCACATGTGTGGGTTTGGTTTTTTTTACATTACAATGGCTCTGTGTAAGACGTCCATCCGTCCAATACGGCCACTTTTCCCCTCGACAATGGGTAGCTGTTTTAGACAACTTAAATTGTAGTAGGAAACCAAGCCAGTCCCCGCGAACGGCACTTTAATTCTCAGAAGTCGGCATGTGTACTGACAAGATGCTACATTAATGTTGGGTTTTTTTCCTTCCTTGTCGTGCTTCATGTATGATAATAAATATCAGCTAGCCTGTATTACAATTGTGTCCTCGTATACCAAATCTTTCTTCTTTCCTGAAAATTTGGTTGGCAATTCACGCTTGTAATTTGAAACCTTTCTTCTTATGCTAAAAGGCTAACGTATTACCATTTCGAAATAAACTCGATGCGGTAAGGAAGGGAATAGGTTCACGAATTGTAACTGTAAAATAGTCAAAGGTAGGTTTGGCACTATAGGTTTGAATTTTAGTATCCTACACCGTGAATTGTCATGGCCACGGCTTTTTGCCTCCTATAAAACATCTTGGGCACCTCGTACTTGAAGGGCAAAACGCCAATCTCGCTATAGTCGGGGGCCGGCACAACCTTTCTCCCTTGCCCTTTATTTGGATCCACATGTAGTCCAAAATGATGTGCTCCATGGAAAACCAGAAGTACTTCAGAGTGCACAGACTTGGATATTGTCCTACAAGTCTACGGCTCAGTAGGCGATGTGTAATTATGTGGATTCCATGTCATGCTTTACGGCAGGGGCTTGAAAAGCTTCTTAGATGGCGCAGAGCCGCAGAGCAAATCCATTAAGTTTTGTTGTCACATTTTCCAGTTTGGTATTATATATATACACAATAAGTTCTATGTTTTATCATTTTTTATATTTAGTTTGATGATGATGATGATGATGATGATGATGATGATGATGATGATGATGATGATGATGATGATGATTGATGATTGATGACAGTAGGGAA
>NW_004798223.1:260675-261977 GCF_000002075.1 Aplysia californica | reverse complement strand
AGATAGATAGATAGATAGATAGATAGATAGATAGATAGATAGATAGATAGATAGATAGATAGATAGATAGATAGATAGACAGATAGACAGATAGAGACGGAAAGATAGGGGGGGGGGGTATAACCCGGTGCGGCGCACACCAATTATGAAAAATCTATTGAAGCCTACCAGGGACTTAATTACATTACGGACATCCCTAGCGCAAATCATAATTAACATTAAAATTTTACACACAGGCTTTTCCTTTTGTTTTATTGGGGGGGGGGGGGATACATAAGATAAAAGTTCAACCTCATGTTTTGTTATGCGGCTTTTATTGTCGCTCTACAAGATATTTTCCAAATTATTCTTCCTTACCCATTGTTCCTATTTCATTAGTTCTGTGGCCTAAAATTTAACTTGTTCGTCATATCCATCCTATATCGAAAAACTGGACTGTATGCTCCAGGGTAAACCAAAAATGTTTCTGAATGTTCTATAGAGTCTGTTAGGGTAATAATAGTTGTAAAGCTCATAGAACATGCTGTAGAGCATGGATAGGCACTATATAAATGTAGTTATTATTATTGTTGTTGTTGTTATTATTATTATTATTATTGTTATTGTTATTATTGTTATCGTTATTGTTATTATTATTGCTATTACATTACGATAATATATATGTCAGCTAAAAATCATTTACTCTGTACCGTGTTAACAGTCCCGAGGGCGACGTTGCAAGAGGACACTGTACTTTCAATTTAATTTCGTTGGATTAAACAAAATAATAATTAGATCTAGATGTTACGGGTAGAGAGAGGTCACTCACTTAATGACCACTTATCAACCTAATCAAAAGCACATGACATCTTTACAATTGAAGACTCTCGAACTACGATATAGATCTGAATCGAAATGGGCACTGGTATAATTGAGAACTCCAAAACTGATAGCTCGAACTTACATTTCAGGCTTCTAATTTTCACATGAATATGTATCACGTTGTCTGACGATGATTTAGCAATACTTGAATGGGTCGCACATTTATAGTACGAATCCCCCCACCCCCACCCCCACGTCCAAAATTTACCATATTATATTTATTTCCATTAAACCATGTAGGCTGTACCCCTTTCGTCTTTCTTTTTGGGTTGTAAATGGAGTGTCAAGGGGTTTTGTGGAGTCGCATAGGCTGGCGGTGGGCGAACTCATGGATAAGACACGATCATTTCGTCTTGGGTCTTGTCGGCTGCTCATTTGATTTACGAATTTCAATTTCCCTCGACACCTCGAGAGCGACAGTTGTGATTGACCACTGGCTGT
>NW_004798223.1:259476-260575 GCF_000002075.1 Aplysia californica | reverse complement strand
ATTCATTCATTCATTCATTCATTCATTCATTCATTCATTCATTCATTCATTCATTTATTCATTCTTTCATTCATTTCTTTCTTTCTTTTTTTCTTTCTTTATTGAGGAGGACTCGAAGGTTATTGAGGATCTAATAAATACAAAACGTAGACATAGCCGGGTGTATGACCTTCGTAGCGACAGCGATTAACCTTTCCACGAAAGCATTTTATCTGGCTTTTTAGATAAAGAAGAGCTCTAGAACAACCATCGTCATTTCTCACCCTGCACCAGGGAAGAGGCCAACGACAAACACTTATTTCCACTTGTCCCTATCGCGAACCAACTCCTTGACATTGTTCCATGTCTTTCCACTGTTCTGCACATCATTCTCTGCTGTGACTCCGGGCTTCACATGGTCTTCCCCTTGATCTCTTACCTCGTGGATTCCAATCCAGCACTTTGTTCAGTAGCTGCTCGAGAATTTTTATTTGTTTTAATTCTTTTTTTTCAAGTGTTTCACGGCGCTTGCAACTGCATAAGGTCATATGAGCGCGCAGGACACATTAAAAACAATTTCAGTTGGTAGGAAATTTTGATTTTATGTCCGGGTGGCGGCTGAAGCCTACTCTTATTATCGATTTTAGACCACCAAGGGATCTTTAACGTGCGCAACTTGCACAGGGGACCGCCGAGATTTTTCGCCCTTATCCCAGAAGGCTAGGTGTAGATCTTTCCTACCAGAAGATCAGGGGTGTGGCAGAAAGACAGCAGTAAGAAGGAGCCAAGGAGTATCAGTAAAAAGGCTGCAGAAAGAGTCAGGAGCCCAGATGAGGGGAGAAAGGAGGTGAAGGGGTGGGGGCCGAAAGTGGAGACGAAAGCAGACGACAGAACATTGCTAGAGAGAAGGAAAAGATGTGGAAAAAAAGACAATTTTAGAGAAGAAAATGTTTCAACTCGCAGGGAGAAATTTGTCTTGGTCGTTTACAATGGCAGTAGACGTTACAAAGGTTAGGTGCACTCACGCATACGCACAACAAGACGGGACATTAGTAAATACATGTCTCACGTGCTGGGACAACCCGCTCCGTAAAACATTCTCTTTCTCTCTCTCTCTCTC
>NW_004798223.1:256895-258468 GCF_000002075.1 Aplysia californica | reverse complement strand
GTTGTTGCGGTGGTTGTTGTTGTTGTTGCTGTCGTTGTTTGTTTTAATCAAGTATCTCCGTGTGTCCGCTCGAATGATGTATGTCTCTCCACCCGCATTGGCCCTGACAGGCTGTGTGGGAGCAGCCAGCCCCCTAAATTACCTAATTTCTGTGGATGGGGACGTAAAACGTTTACATTTATTACGTTTGTGAAAATATTTACCTCTGATTTTCTGCTCACCTTTCCAAAATTTAAAAGGAAAAAAAAAAAGTTCACTTCTCCGATAGACTCGCCTTCTTGCTTAAGAGGATGCTTGACAGCTTGAAAGCGTCCTTGACAACAAGATGGCAGCCGTCAGGGGACATCACTCCCCGCGGAGTGGGTGGAAGAGTCGTGAGTGGCTGGAGTAGCCTCTCTTGCCATTGTGCGCCGGAGTGTCCTCACACCACAGAATCTACACTAAGTGTAGAATTCTGTGCTTCAGACCCCACTCTAAGACTGTTTCTGACCTCCGGCTTCTGACCTCTGACATCTGACCTCTGACATCTGACCTCTCACTTGTGACCCCTCAAGACGGTCCGGCGGCGGAGTGGACAGCGGTCAGGTTCTTGGTAGAGCTGGGGGAGAAGAATCGATTCCGGAACCGATTCCCACGATTAATGCTACGGAAGAAAAGTTCCGACTCCGTTTTACGTAAACCAATGGTTACCAGTTACCTACTTTAATCATTAAAATTTTCTTCGCTTTTTTGGTGTGTCTTTGTTTAGAATTTAATTTTGAAAAATAAAAGTAGACGCTTCGCAGTGTTCCGAAATCAAGGTTATCCTTAAATCACTACTTTTGAAAGAAAGTAATTGGGTTCGTAGTCGATTCCTACGATTCCTAGCTTTCAATAATCGTGAACCTAGCCGGCCAGCACTAGTTCTTGGAGACGATGGGATTTTTTCCGATAGTTTGTAGTATCGAATAAGACTACAAGCAGATAATTATATTAATATGCCTCCCTGGTAACTCTCGTGCTCGATACCTCTGATTTTGTTCTACAGGCAGGTCAAGGAAGCCCGCCGCCTAATTCATGCACATTCTACCGAAATAAGGCTCCAGAGGCAGAAGAATGGTTAGTGAGTGAGTCAGACTTACAAATAGTCGCTTTTTAAGGACAAGCAGGCTAACCCAGATTTCAGGGGTTTCCAGAAATCTTGATCTACACCAAAAGTGGACATTGCCCTACCTATAGGAGAAGTTTGGTTTCATTGGTGTGTATATTTGTTTGGTTATAGAGAAAACTCTCCTTGTTCTTTAAATAAACTAAACGAGGGGCAAAAACTTTACCTTAGATTTTCTCAACACACCATTCTTCGGGATGGCCCCCTTGTGCTTAAAAGCGACCATTAAATAATGTCAAGCAAGTGTCGGTTTCACGGGATTTAGATGGGTAGTCACTGGCGTGTGTCCATTTGAAAGGCACAACTCCAACTGAAAAAATGATTAATGAAAAAAAAAAGAAAATTAATAATTTTGTTTATTATTTAATTTTTTAAAAACTTTAATAATAATTGTTATTATAAAACAGGCAACAAAAAAACTCCACA
>NW_004798223.1:254150-256795 GCF_000002075.1 Aplysia californica | reverse complement strand
GAGAGAGAGAGAGAGAGAGAGAGAGAAAGAGAGAGAAAATCAAACACAAAATCCCCGCACACGCCTATTATTGTCCTGTAAGACGCATTGTTCAAAGAACAGATGGGAGCCTAGTTGCGTGGCAGATATGGACGATGAACGTTGCTGAAAGCTTTTTTCCTGGTGGTACTTGCTGTAAAATAGCAGTAGGCCTAATTTTAAAGAAATAAATCACTGCGAGAGAAGAAGGCGGCATTAAAATTTGTTTATAAGAACACGCAGAAGACGAAAACTAATACTATTAGTTCCTTGGTTGCCATGGGACCCGCAGCCATCTTACATTTGCTTATTTCTAAGATGGTAATTGGTTTTGTCGGGAAAAGAGATTTATTGTACTGTTTGCCGTTATTTTTTGGCATTACCGGTGTTTTTGTAGTTATTATGTTGTGTTGATTAAGTTTAATATCACACGAGACACCGAATACACCCTTTGGAAAACAGCTGGTTGGGGCATTACCCGTGCTCAGTTGGTATCATGTTGGACTACGGAGCGGGTGGTCCTGGTTCGAATTCCAGGCTTGGAGTTCTTGAAAAGGGACGTATGACGGAGTCTAACACTGTGTCTGAAAAGTCGACAGAGGTTGTGAGAGTGTGGTTGGTAAACGGACATTGACACGACATAAAGATTGTAAGTGTGTTGTGTGTGGATGTACATTGACAAGACATAAAGGTTGTGAGAGTGTGGTTGGTAAACGAACAATGATAACACATAAAGGTTGTGAGAGTGTATGTTAGTAAACAGAAAATGATGACACATAAAGGTTGTGAGAGTGTTTGTTAGTAAACAGAAAATGATGACACATAAAGGTTGTGAGAGTGTGGTTAGTAATTTATGGACAATGACACAACATAAACATTATAAGCGTGTGGTGTGTGGATGAACATTGACAAGAGATATAGATTGTGAAAGTGTGGTTGGTTGACGGACATTGACAATACATGAAGATTGTGAAAGTGTGGTTGGTAGACGGACATTCACAAGACATAAAGAGTGTAAGAGTGTGATTGGTAGATGGACATAGACAGCACATAAAGATTGTGAGAGTTCAGTCGGTAGATGGGCATTGGTAAATATGGTAAGGTTGTTAGAGAATGGTGTGTGGACGGACATTTACAGTACAGCACATTAAGGTCGTTCGGTAGACAGACATAGCTAGTGTCCAGAGATTGTGAGAGTGTGGTGGGTAGACTTAAACATCGCCAACACACCGAGGTTTGGTTTCGAATCTAAATGGAGTGTTGTTTTTACGGCATAAGAAAACAACAATTTAAACTAAAACGAATTTCCCACTGAAGTCAACAACAATGACGACTACAATAAAAACAGCAGTGACAACAGAGCAACATCTCCGATTACAGCAATAATTTATTACTGCAACTAAAGACGCGCTTACGCCTACATCAACAGCAAACTTTGCTTTAAAAGCAGCGAGTCTTTTGATATTTGAAGCAATCAATTATCAACAAACATTGCATTTTTACAAATGTCTAGTTTTCGTGATTTGACGTAAATTATAATTACAAAATCCTGGAGTCAACACTTGAATTACAATCAGATGTTCGTAAATGAATCGTACTTTTGTGACAAATTGAAACACTACTTAAATTGACTTAGATTCCAAAAGAAAATTAATAACGTTAGTGAGTGGTGTTTTCTGAAGCGTAGACAGGCATAAAATTGGAATCTTAACTGATGATAGAGAAATGTAAAACAGATAAGGCGGTGGCTGGAATAAAGGGCGGAAATAAACACGTGGCGTGATTGTGTTCCTCAAAGTTAAGTTAGATGTTTGTACAAGTTTGAATTTGGTAATCAGAAAGCGATAGATCTGTGCAATAGAAATACTGAAGAAAGTAACTTCTTTTTCTTTATGAATTATTGAACCATTGTAGAGCAGCTCCCCAATGGCTCATCTTGCATCATACTAGACTTCGGAGCGGACAGCCCTGGTTCGAATCCCCAACTCGTCATTCATTAACTTGGCTCTTTTTATGGAATATTCAAGGGTTTAAGCCCATTTGGCTCGGTCCTATTGGAGATGGACGTTAATCTAGGATTTCACACTTTTTAAATAGCCTAACAGTGTTGAAAGGGCCGTTAAACCCATAACCTACCCACTCACCGTTGCCTTTGTACAGGGGGAAGTGAGACCGACAATGTCTGTTTGAATATGTTCCTTTGTCGAGACGGTGTACGGATGAATGGAATCTTTATGAAGGAAAGCATAGACAAGACATGTAAAATAATATCTCCAAACTATGCACTCTGACGCAATTCCGGCTCACTGTGGGGCACGCTTTATTTAGAACGAAATGAAGGAAACGGAGGGAAAAGGTTGTAAATGGGCGCACTCGACATAGATAGCGAGACTGGTGTTTTGCCCTTCCTTTGCGTGCCCGTGGTGGGCACCAGAGCAGAGACGTTTTGTTAAAGTGTGACGGCCATGACAGTGCCCGGTCTAGTATATTATAATTAATGTCTGTGGTGAAATATTTTAGAGGAAAAGTGAAATATTCTCGCTCCACACTATGTGCTCACCGAACTATAATACTTATGTTAGCCAAGTATCATGTCCGAGGACTGTTTATATATATTTTTTTAATTT
>NW_004798223.1:252981-253982 GCF_000002075.1 Aplysia californica | reverse complement strand
TACTACTACTACTACTACTACTACTACTACTACTACTACTAATAATAGTCCGTACTTCAATGTCTGACGATGACCAATGTATCCGCAGAGGAGAATGACACTCCTCAAGAGAAATAAAATAAAAAGTTTAAAATGCCTTGTGGCTTCTGTGTTGCCTATTGAGTTCAATTCTGGCAGAAAAGAGTTTGCCATATTTTGAACTATCAAAAGCTCCTCTTCCACTTCTGGATATATGCGCAGCGTGTGGGCTTCTCTCTTGGATTCAGCATTTCTTATTCATGGGGCCTCATAATATGACTTGCTGCCCACTGTGCTGTTAAAGAAGAAACATCGTGAACAGCGAAAAAGTCTGCTCTCTGGACAGCAAGAATAACCACCACAATTACAATTACGACAACATTGTCTGTCTGCCTGTCTGTCCGCCTGTGTGTCTGTCTGTCTGTGTGTGTGTCTGTGTGTGTGTCTGTCTTTACTTAGAATAAAAACAAACTCATTAGACACAAATATAGTTTGGCTGTTGTGTCAAGAGAAAGCAAGACATGGCGAGAAATGGAAACGAAACATTTTGGGCATAACAAAAAAAAATATTCCTATTGCAGATGTGTCATTTTCAGGTAACATGAATTGGGCAAATCAAAGCAATTTCCCCCCTTCTTTTTTTGTTTCCCAATATGGCCATTTCAGTTTTCTCAGAGAATTTCGTTGCCTCAAACAGTGTTGGTGTCATCTCTCGGTGGCCTGTCAGTGCGTTTGGGAGGAAGTCAATCAACGAGAGTTTGTGGGGGAGACAGAATTTGTTAAACCCTCGAGGAAGATTTAGGTCAGAGGAGTTAACGGAGGGTAAAGAATGTCCTTTAATAAAGGCCGAAAATGGTTCAAAATATGGACGGAGTCGAGGGCTAATCAGTCAGTAAAAACTAGTAATTCAACTACATTGTATTTTCATGTTTTGATTGTTTGTTCCTAATTTGGTTTCTTATTCTGCAGCCTGTTGGAATCCT
>NW_004798223.1:249650-251491 GCF_000002075.1 Aplysia californica | reverse complement strand
GCCGAGAAGCCCGTTGACAGCCCCTAAGTGTCCGATGACATCACCGTTACACCTGCGTCACATTTCTGCGTCACATTTTCACGCCCGTTACAGTGTCTGTGGTAACGTTGACTCGCCACACGGATGTACGATGGGGGACTTTCTTTGGGGTGGTGGGGAGGGGGTGTCGAAAGGGGGGGAGGAAGGGGAGGTGATGGGGAGAGGGGATGGAAGGGTGAATGGAGGGGGGGCGAGTGGAGGGGGGAGGAGAGTGCAAGGGAAGGTGGGCCTTGCATTTCCTTGACCGTACATTTTTTTAAAAACAACAACAAACAAACAAACAAACAAACAAACAAACAAACAAACAAACAAACAAACAAACAAACAAACTAGTATCCCAGTCTTACCTGGTCCCCCATCTGTTCAGGTTTTCCGAGCAAATCACTCTGGGTCTAGATCTAGGTCTACCCCTGTCTCGTTTACCTTCTATTATTTTTTCTGGTGAGACCAAATACATATGAAACGCCTTTATATCGACCCAACTTAGAACTGCATTATCGTTGTATAATATTATACGAGATTTATTGTTATAAACTCTGAACATTATTTTATGTATGCTTTAGTCTTGCGATTAAAGTTTGCGTTTCAATAATATGAGGACAAATAAAAGTGGTATTTTCAGTTCTGTTTTTTTTTTAACACATCTAAAGTTTTCACCTTCGTAGTTGTGCCTAGATGATAATGCTCTTCTTGTATATCTGCTTGTCCAATTTAACGTCCACCTCCGATATTACCGAGATAAATGAGAAAATTCGTGTAAAGAGCTTTCCTTTCCCAAGGACACAACATCAGACCGAGCTGGGCAGAAGATATTCGGAGACGTCTCCGGCGAGCACCCAGGAACTATTCGGAGACGCACTCCCGCACACATATGTACTGCTTGGGGGGGTTAAGCTGCGTATTATTTGCTGCAGATCACACGTATAGCGACTAAAACTGTCGCAAATCAATTAATTTCAAGAAAATTTCCAACTTAACTGCAAAATATCAAATTATGGGTTATGCCCCTCTGTAACCCCCCAGATATTTTTTTTTACTTGGTCTAGAGGCACAAAGCATTCTGATTGGTCTATCTCCGTCGGAGACGTCTCCGAATAGATACCTGTACTACATCTGCACCGAGCTGAGCCCTCAAAACCCCCCAAACCCGCAGTCTCACGATTACAAGTCTGGGGAGCCTAACTAAACTACTAGACTACCGACGCCAGACGAACTATATTTAATTTCAGGGGGTGAAAGTTAAAGAAGTATGTCATCCTTTGATGTCGTCTGAGGGTTGAAAGAGTACATACAGACAGACTCTAGTACACAATCCTAGCCTAAAATATTGTTTTTTGTAAAACCAGGGCGCTGTACACTGGCGACCAGCAATGGCATAGTTGTGTGGGAAATTGTTCTGTATTTGTGTAATATTGTATGTATGTATAATTTTTTTTATTGTGTATGTATTTATGTATTTAAAAAAAATTAAGGTAAGTGTTTTACGGCGCTCCCAACTGCATAGAGTCATATGAGCGAGCGGGACACGTAAAACATTTTCAGTTGGTAAGAAATTTTGAATTTTGCTCGGGTGGTGGTGAAGCCTACTCTTATCGATTTTGGACCACCAAGGGATCTTTAATGTGCCCTCCAAGATTGTTAGCCCTTGTCCGAGAAGGCTAGGTGTAGATCTTTCCTACCATAAGATCAGGGGTGTGGCTGAAAGACAGCAGTAAGAAAGAGCCAAGGGGTAGCAGTAGAAAGGCTGCAGAAAGAGTCAGGAGCCCAGAGGAGGGGGGCAAAAAAGGTGAGGGGGTGGGGGC
>NW_004798223.1:248624-249550 GCF_000002075.1 Aplysia californica | reverse complement strand
CTCTCTCTCTCTCTCTCTCTCTCTCTCTCTCTCTCTCTCTCTCTCTCTCTCCCTCTCTCTTTGTCTCTGTGCATGCACGTGTGTATATCTCTCTGTGTATATGCGTTTGTGTGTATGTGTGTGTATGTGTTTTGTATTTATTACTTGTGCGTGTGTGTGTGTGTTTGTTTGTGCATATATGTGTATGTGTACACGTTACATGTGTGCATGGGGGCGTATCGCTGGGTGTGACGTTAGAAAAGACACAGGGGCACCGGTAGCTCTATCTCTTTCACACATCAACAACTGGATGAGCCATTTCCGACTGTGTTCTCATACAGCCCTCACGGACAAGCTTTTTCCCACGATATCTATCTATCTATCTATCTATCTATCTATCTATCTATCTATCTATCTATCTATCTGTCCATCAATCTGTCCATCAATCTGTCTGTCTGTCTGTCTGTCTGTCTGTCTATTTGCTGTTTGTGGGCGTTCATGTCTTCTCTCTATCGCGTCTCCCCCTTTTTCACACGAAAGTACATGGTGATTCAAAAAGAATACGTCAAAATTATCTCGCGATATTTCAAAAACGAAAAACAATAGACAACTCCAGCTTGGACACATATGTTGAACATAACTTCAAGTTTTTATTCCGTGTTTTACAAGTGCTCAATGTGGCCACCACCGGAAACACGGACATCATCAAGCCTATATGAGAATTACTCCCATAAGCGCTTAAGGATGTCTCGGTCCACCGGGTTGATTGTAGCTGTTATTCGATCTTTCATGCCCTGGATATTTGCTGGAAGTGGTGGAAAAACTTTGTCCTTTACATACCCCTACAAGAAAGAGTCACACAGAGTGAGGTCCGGTGGATCTGGCACGTCAAGCGCAGAGAGAGAGAGAGAGAGAGAGAGAGAGAGAGAGAGAGAGAGAGAGAGAGA
>NW_004798223.1:245546-246855 GCF_000002075.1 Aplysia californica | reverse complement strand
TATATTTAGAATACCGAGTACCTGAAAAGACAAAAGTGGTGTTTATCTTAGTTTTAAAATATCAAAGTCCAACTCAAGGGGGAATTGACACTTAAACGTTGAAAACTCTCTATTTTAATTAACTACCCTCGACGTTACAATTTACCCTGAAACCAACTTTCGATTTCATGGGGCTTCGGGTCAGAAAATTGGAAAGTCAACTCTCTCCGAAAAACAAGAAGAAAAAAAGAAGAAAAAATTGAAATAAACAGACAGGAAGCGCTAAAGCATGTTCTAGACGTGTTCTCCCTGAAGCAAGGAAAGATGCAGTGTGATGTACGCATGCGCCGTGAGACTGCCCGGGGCACGTCCAGATTATCATAAACTTCCGTTTCCTTGGCTTCCCAGGAACTCTGCGATCTGAGTTTATGATCTTTCTTCTAATCGGCTCTGCTTCATTTTCTCTTTTTCTGTCTTTTTTTCAACCCTTCCTGTCACAACTATTTTAGCTGTCTGTCCGTCTGTCTGTCTGTCTGTCTGTTTCTCTCTCTCTCTATCTCTCTCTCTCTCTCTCTCTCTCTCTCTCTCTCTCTCTCTCCCTCTTCTCTCTCTCTCTCTCCCTCTTCTCCCTCTCTTTGTCTCTCACTCTCCCCTCTCGCCCTCTCTCTCTCTTCCTCTCCCCTCTCTCTCTTCCTCTCCCCTCTTTCTACTTATTTTCTTTCTTTGTTTCATTTTTGTTTCTACTCTCTCACGCCTCCTCTCTCCACCCATCTCTGTCTGTCTGTCTGCCTGTCTGTCTAGTACGTGTTTATTACAAATAGTAAACTGTTTTATTTGGGTGGGGTTTTTTCTACCTTGTTAATCTACTGTAGATCAATGGTCACCTTACTACAGCCCGTGGACTTGATCTTTCTCGTCCTCCTCCTCCTCCTCCTCTTCCTCCTCCTCCTCCTCCTCTTCCTCCTCCTCCCTCTCCTCCTCCTCCTCCTCCTCGTACTTCTCCTCCTCTCCTCCTCTCCTCCTCTTCCTCCCTTCTCCTTCTCGTCGTCCTCCTCCTCCTCCTCCCCCCTCCTTCTCTTCTCCTCCTCTCCTCCTTCTCTTCTCCTCCTCTCCTCCTCCCCCTCATCGTCCATTTCCTCCTCCTTCTCCTCCACCCCTTCCTCCATGCTTGTGTTCGATTTTTGCAGCCAAATTTCTCGACTGAAGCACTCGATAAAGGGGCGCTAAGACAGAAGTAGCAACCGTCCCCAGCAACTTCGTCTCAAGGTCTGCTCTGTCTGGCCAAGCCTTTGTTCTGAAATAGGAGAAGTGAGAATACTACCGTCCCCCC
>NW_004798223.1:240068-242794 GCF_000002075.1 Aplysia californica | reverse complement strand
AGAGAGAGAGAGAGAGGGAGAGAGAGAGAGAGGGACAGCTAGAGAGAGAGAGGGACAGCTAGAGAGAGAGAGAGAAAGAGAGAGAGAGAGAGGGGGGGAGAGAGAAAGAGAGAGAGAGAGAGAGAGAGAGAGAGAGAGAGAGAGAGAGAGAGAGATAACGTCGTGTCCTTGCAGCAGGAGGACGATTTGCTCTGGAAACACGCTTTAACGGCAAACGTCTCGGAAGGGAACAGTGTAATTGAGGTCAGTCTGACAGAGTTACATTTATTGCATGCCTCGATCGTAACCGCATTAGGGAAGAGCCGGCTGAAGGCTGTGTAGAGAACTGGCCGGGACAGACAGCCAGCGGACACGCGAAAGTTTGCATGGGAAATCGTTTTCCGAAGTCTGTAAAATAAACAAACCGAGCCTTGGCTGAGCAGACGAGCCTGTTTTGTCGAACGGGGTTTGGAGAGCGATCAAAATTTGTGATGTGCCCTTGTTTTTTTTATTTTTTTTATTTTTTTATTTTTTGTTTTGTTTGTGTGTGTTTGTGGGGGGGGGGTCACTGTCTGTCAGGCACAGATCCTTCCAGAAAAATCTAGGCGTTCGGGTCAGCCGCACCGCAGATAGACTTAACTATAATATCTAGCAAATCAATCACCAATTTCAGAACAATATACCCCACGGGCGGTGCTACTGACTGAAGTGTCTTTGGGCCTTCCCAAAGGGGGGACATTAACTTCTTGGGTTCTTATGCACAGTAGAATTGTAATTGTAAATGGGCTGATTCATCAATGTCATGCTCATAACTGTGCCTGAACTGCAACAGGGAACTGCTGCTTTTTCTTTCTTAATCCTTACTATCGTCATTTTCCTGCGCTATTTCCGGGTGCCTTGATAGTCGAAGCAGACTTTGTGTTGTTGAAGCTAGAGAGGGGAGCGGAGTAAGACTGGTTCACTGTAAGGACTTCTCTGTTAACGTCCATCCATTGGCACTCATATGACCTTATTATGCAGTTGCGAGCGCCGTAAAACTTCTACAGAAACAAAAGTTAGAACAATAAACAAAGACAACCGAAGCGAGAAAACAGGTGCAGGCCTATAATTTGTAATTCAACTCAGCTTTACTACCCTTTTGTTACTCATAATATTTCGACTGATCGGGATTGTATCAGAATTTGAACGTGGTCGAATCCTGAGAGGAAGTATGACAGCGCGTTGTATCCTTATTCATGCTTATAAGTACTCAAAAACCAACAAAAGCCAACTAATTCAAACAAATAAACAAACACGAAACAAACAAAGCAAAGCGTTGATCTCTTGTGAGCTACAGTAAAACGAAAGCCTCGAATTTTCTTCGCATTCGTTTGTCTCTTCCACTGTCATAGTAACGCTGCCACAGCGTCATAATAGATCTATATATACATTCCTTTCTATAAAGTTTTTTGTAAGAGTTTTACGACACTTGCATATTAACAGGGTCGGTTAAGTGCCGAAGATTAGAGGTGTTACATGAGAGTAGCAAACAGACACACACACACACACACACACACACACACACACACACACACACACACACACATACACACACACACACAAATAATAATAATAATAAAAACGAAGGAGGAGAGATAAGGACGAAATATGTTTGATAAGGAAGAAGGAGTAAATCACACCAGACCACCCGCTGTTCATCCTTTTTTTTTTTTTTAAAGAGAAGAACATGAAGATTCTAGCACCAGAAGACTCTTCCTAAACATTAACGGCACAAAACAAAAGATCCAAACTCCCCGGCAATTATAGGTGTATCTTACGGTATCGAGAGAACGACTTCCAGCCAGCAAGAGTCGAGAGATATGCAACCCCTGATAACCAATTCGAATCGGTTACGATCTTGGCATGACTTGCAAACAAAACGAGTCGGTTTTGCTGAAATCGATTTCGATGGTGTCAAACTGGTATCAATTCTTTGAAACCCTGGCCAGAAAAAGCTACAATTAACTCTGCAAACTTTTCGAATGCCCTTCAGATGGCACGGCACAGCATTATCAGACGCTTTTTTCTCTTTTCTGTGGCTAGTGGAACTTAACAACAACAACAACAACAACAACAACAACAACAACAGCAGCAACAGCAACAACACCTACAACAACAACAAGATCGACAACAACAACAATAGCAACAACAACAGCTACTAGAATAGCAGTCACATCACCAGACCAGCAATAATATGAACGAAACGAATATCAAGAGTTGCTGACTGACAAAGAAATACGGATCGTTTCGATCCTTACATTCATTGTGCTCAGGGCAATGTTTAGCTTTATTCCTCAAGACAGCCTTTACACAAAAGATATCACGTCACACAGAAGGCGGGGCACAATGTCCCGTGGGACATGAGATAAAGAGAAAATATTTCAAAAACGACAACGGTTTAATTAAACCCAACTGGATTCAAACCTCAAACTTTTGTGCGAAACCCCCCCCCCCCTCCATTACCCAGATCAACTGTATAATGTATAGAGTTAAAAAACATGTTGTAAAAGCGTCAAGTCTTTTGTTTTTGTATTGTTTTGTTATCTTAAAACATAATTCCCACCAGTGTTTCTCTGACAGTGTGCAAAAGGTTTCTGCACTGTAACTTGTTGTTTGTTTGTTTAGTATAGGGTTTTACGGCGCTCGCAACTGCATAAGGTCATATGAGCGCGCGGGACACACCTAATACTTTTTAGTTGGTAGAAAAT
>NW_004798223.1:236647-239968 GCF_000002075.1 Aplysia californica | reverse complement strand
CTACTACTACTACTACTACTACTACTACTACTACTACTACTACTACTACTACTGCTGCTGCTGCTGCTGCTGCTGCTGCTGCTGTTACTACTAATGTGCAAAGTTTAGCAGAAACCGGTGACTAACTCCTATTATGATTGTAATTGATATCGTATACGCTTCTAAATATCATCCGTTATTTTGCTTCATTGTAATATTAAAGTGTTCTATCTAACGAGTCCGTCGATAAAAGCAAGGTTGAAACAGCTTGAAACTTAACTGCCCCCCACCCCCAACCCCACCCCCCATTTCCCATTTTCCGTTCTCTTTTGTTTTTTCACCTGGGGCGAGATGACCTGTGTAAAAACTTTTAAAAGTACCACCCTAGGTCCCCCAGCCCCCGATAGCACAGAGGCAGAATGATTTTATGCATGGTGTAGTCTATTCACCGGCCCTCTCACACCTCAGTATGAGAATACATTAGCATTTTGAAACGTAATGAAATACATTCGAATCATCAGAGAACGCCATAGATAGGTAGATGGAGAGTCCCGAATAGGGTGGAGCGAAACGCTGGCACGACATATGAGTGATTCGATTTTGTCACACTACAACGAGTATTAATATTTGGCGTTCTTCTTTTTTCCCCAGATATTCGCCATGAACTTTCTACCTTCCACGAGGCTCTTCAGACGTGAAGTCTATTCCCTCACAAGCAAGACACCAGCCTAGTTGCTCACTTCAATCCGAGTTCAAGAATTACTCTCAACATAAATCACTTTGAACATTTTTCAAGGCGCTGTACATCCTGGTATCGGAGATGGACATCAGTTTTGAAGTCGGGCTTCTTGGACAACCCGACTTGTATTGGAAACGCTGGATTTCATTGTGGTCTGTGAAATAGTTCATTTTCCGTAGTAAAGGCTGAAGAACCGGAGCTTGAATGGAGTGCAAAGTTCTAACTCAATTCCAATCTTGACCAAGTCTGACCGGGGATCACCTCATGGGCCGGTCAGGCCGGCAGCGTGACGTCATAGAATGTTCCCCCGCCCCTCCCGCGTTCTCCGGCTCGCCATCTTCCTGACAGCGGCAGTGTCCGTCTGTCTGTGCGTCTACCTCATTACGGTGGACTTACGACCCACCAGCCCCGCTCTCAACGTCCCGCAGCTAGCTGTTGGTCCTATACGAGCAGAAAGACGAATACAACGAGTAGACATACAGGTAGATCCTCCTGGAGGGGTCAGTTCGGCGACGAGAATGGCTTCATCGACGTCAAAACAAGACGGATACAAGAGAGAGTTGTTTGATCAGCGAGTTCGCGCGATGATCCAACGCGCGGAGAGACTTTCCAGTCTGACCCAATCGGCCGTGGGTGCGCTGGGGAAACCATTAGGACAACCCACTATTGTAAATCCTCACAACTTTCGCTACATCCATAACCCATCGAAGCTGTGCCAGCGAGTAGCACCGAGATTCCTGATTTACATCCATTCCTCGCCAGGGAATCTGAAAAAACGACAGGTCGTAAGACAGACGTGGGGACATCCACGAGTCCTGGCGCTCTACAACGCTTCTATGGTGTTTCTCCTTGGCAGGAGCAGCCCACAGCTACAGTCTTTGGTAGATATGGAGTCTCGCAACTACGGTGACATCGTTCAGGAGGATTTCGTGGACAGCTACAGAAACCTGACTCACAAAGGCATTGCCGGGCTAAAGTGGGTCTCTAGCTTTTGTCGGCAAGCGGAATTTTTGCTAAAAACTGATGACGATATTCTACTGGATTTTGTTTCACTGATGGAACATTTTCTAGTCAAAGTTTTGCCTGGACATGGTGGCAAGCGTTTGGTATTGTGTAATTTATGGACGCGCATGCAGGTGTTGCGAGATACAAAATCTAAATGGTACATATCACGGGAGGAGTTTCCGGCAGACTATTTCCCCGCCTACTGTTCAGGCTCTGCCTTCCTCCTCAGTGCTGATTTGGCTCCTCCTCTTTACAATACGGCGCTGCGCACGCCCTTTTTCTGGGTGGATGATTACTACGTGACGGGTCTGCTGGTGAACACACTGGGCATCAAGCACGTGCGACTCAACAGTGCCTACCTCATGGACTACAGCGTGGTGGAGGAGCGGCTTCGTAACGACTCACGGGAGCTCATGGTGTTTCACGTCAAGAGGCTCAACAGGTTCCTGTCGCTGTGGCCACGACTCGTGCAGCGACACCCGGGCATGGCAGACTACTTATCTGACCACGTGAGCTTCCCCACACACGATCAAGACTCTTCCTCGTCTGGTGGGGCGGAAAACGTGAACAAGATCGAATACCAAGACTCGAAGGTCAAGAGCACATCATACCCATCTGCCATCTCGTCGTCACTTGTTGTGCTGGTCAACAGCTCGGCATCGATACCGAAAAACTCTTCTTTTCCTTCTGATTTTAATTATCAGAAACGAAAAGAAGAAAATCGAACAAACCAACAATTTTCTAGAAAAGTGGGACAGAACAGCATCTCCTATTCCAAACAACGAAATCGTCAAAAGAGTGTGAACAGCAACAACATTCCAAACCGAGCTAGACGGAATGATAGTATAGACCAAATAACAAGCAATAGTAGCAGTTCTGTGATAAAGGATTATAAAGTGAAGACTGGCGTTATCAAACAGGTGACTCCTGCAGGGGCTGTACTAATTAGGACAGACAGACCTGAAAAAGAGGACCACAAAAGAGCTTACAACGTGAGGAGAAGGATGGGCTGGATCTAGCTGTATAGCCTGGTGTATCTGACCTCGAAAATTCACCCATATCTATTCTTACAGAGCTCCTCATCAAGTAAGGAGGAATACTTCAACAAAAACATTTATCTCGAGACATCCCAGTTCTGAGGTTAGAGTGATACATTCTTTACTCACCTTGGGTATCAGAGCAGGGTCAATACATGTTAGAGTTTAGAGGCTGACACCGAACAACAATTCTACCTGTGAAGGGTATACAAAAATAGTGTATTATAAGATTGTTCACTCTTAAATTACGTTTTTTTTTTAAGTCCTAAAAAATCGACGTGCAAATTTGTGAATGTCGCCCCCATCCCCGGCGTCCTTGTGTTTCAAATAGTGGTTCTTTTAGACCACCCTGTTGCTCTTGTTTTCTGTGTGCAAGATACCCCCCGCCTCCCACACCACCCACGCTTTAGAAAATAATATTTCAAATAAAGTTGTAAACAATCTTATACTGTACATTCTTTGGTATGAGTCAGATTCGAATGAGATTAAAAACACGAAGGGAACAGTGGGTAGCCTACCTTTCGTAGACCACGAAACTTTCAGAGGTTTTTGGAGGAAAGC
>NW_004798223.1:232299-233468 GCF_000002075.1 Aplysia californica | reverse complement strand
CCCCTCTCGTCAGGCCTGGTAGCTGTTTACCAAATTTGACAATTTCTGTTTTTTCATGGATCTGAATTGCTTGCCAAGCCGTTTATGGGCAGTTTCTTGTTTTTCGTGACTACATCTTGGTTTGTTTTGTGCAAACTGGCCTACTGCCATTCGATAATATAATCCCTTTCGAAGTACCTTCGCTCTTAAATGTGTTCAAATTACCCTCAGCGTGCATGCCTCAAGCTTTACTGTAATGGTGTTTAGCTCTACTAACGTGTCTGGAAGAAATTGGACGTCTCCTTCTTGTTCTGCTAAATTAATCGTTGGCGAGGTCTGTCTGCTGGTCCTCAATATATGTCATGAAATATGAAGAAGTCAGCACGCATCGTGCGTTGTAATCAGAAGGCTGCATGTTTGAAAGAACATTTACTGTGGACTTAGTGTTACGTTGCGTGTTCTCTCAACATTAAAATTCAGCGCAGACTAGATTTCTGAGCATTACAATATACACCCGACACCGCAGTCAGCAAAACTTACTAAGAGTTAGAGGGCCACGCCTGGCTGGTTGCGGTACTTGTGTTTGTAGTAGCATGATTAGCTCGTACTCATTGTTTAAATCAGAAGGTTTGGGGGATTTTTGTTTTGTTCTGTTTGTTGTTTTCTGTTGTTTTTTTTCTGCGTTTTGAAAATTTTCCAAAAAATAAACAACCAGCAAACAAGCAAAAACCAACCACACACACACACAAAAAAATTTAACAAAAAAAAAACAACATCAACCAAAAAAACCCCCAACGTTATACGATACTCAACGGGTTTCATTGTGATTTTAAAAAGTACGGGGATTTGGGTCAGATGAGGGACAAGCTAGGAGGAAGGTCTTCGGCGACTAGCCATCCAAAGCGGAGGATTAGTGTAGACCTATTGTAAAGACAAATAGTTTTGTTTAACAAGTACACATGTACTTGTAACACGTCTTTGTGTAAGCTACTAATTGTCTTTGTGACAATCTGGCGTATCGCATGACGTGTTTTCCTGTGCTCTGATTGTTTCTTTGTGTGTTTATTAAGCCGGATACGAGCTCGTGTCTTTTGTGCATGTTTTATATTAAGCCAGCGAGTGCACTTGTGTGTGTGTGTGTGTGTGTGTGTGTGTGTATGTATGTGTGTGTGTGTGTATGTGTGTGTGTG
>NW_004798223.1:211701-232094 GCF_000002075.1 Aplysia californica | reverse complement strand
AGAGAGAGAGAGAGAGAGAGGGGGGGGAGGGGCGAAAGATAGAGAGAGAATAGCCTACATACCAATGTGTAGCCTACACGTGCATCTATTTTATCACTCCATTCCTTCCGGTGCCCATGTTCAACTGAGTACCGACAAAGCTAAAGAATACTTATTCATAGAAGTCCCAAACATTATGGTATGGAATATTATACAATTATATGATCAAAGTTGCCATCTCGCCGTCCAGCAAGAGTGTCACAGTTTTTGTGTCACGACAGGTTTTGTTTTACTTTGTTTTAGTAAGTATTCTACGGCACTTACAACACGTTCAGGTCATTAATTATAGATACCGAAGATTAGAGGTGTTACTAGAGTTCTATGGCACTTACAGCACATTTAGGTAATTATAGGTACCGAAGATTAGAGGTTTTAGTAGAATGCAACGTACAGACAAACGAAAGAGGAGAGATAAGGATGGCGTAGAAGTCTTAGAGGAAAGAAGGAACAAACCACACCAGAGCACCCGCAAACTATCCATCCATGCGGGGGGGAGGGGGGGGGGTTGGGATTTCTTTTCTTTCGTTTTGTTTTTTCTAGTCCCTGATGTTCATGCGAGTGCGCATTTGTTTGTCCGTTTGTATACCTTATGCGATCAAAAGTGTACTCCGTAATTACACCAAGTAAGCTTATAAGTTATAATGCCCCACCGTCCAAAATGTCAGTCTTCTGCGTACACATGAATTTCGGTGTGGACCACTCTGTACATCCCATGGACTTGTATTACGATATAAATCCTATATGATGCTCTCTGGCGTAATTCCGGTTCAATAAAAAGCGCACCATTGCTCTACCTTAGAATTACAGAGTTCTATATGACATTTTTGGCCGTTTTGAGTTACTTGACCTTGAGGTTAGAAACCAAATTTTCTATCTGCTCTATCAAAATCATAAGATTATTCGGAAGATATTCAAAGAACTGCATTCGAAAAAGCTGTGAAACTCAAATTTTTAACGTCAAATTTCTCAATATTAGGTACTGAGCAGATAGAACTTTGTAATTCTAGGGCAGTAAATTATTGTCAATCTTCTGCGTACAAATGAATTCCAGAGTGGACCCTTCCGTACATCCAATAGACCTGTATTATGATATAAATCCGAGATGGTGCACTCTGCCGTAATTCCGGTTCAAAGTGGAGCGCAACATTTGACTCAGTTTAGAGCCAATGCAGAATGTGCCGCACGCACTCGACTAAATAATGAGACAGGACGGTGTTTTGCCTTTTATTTTGGCTTCACGCCTATGGTGCGCACGCTTAGCAGCAAAGTTTTTAACAAGATCAAAGAGCGTTGGCCATAAAGTGTACATGAATTCATCAATGATATTATTATAATTCAAATATATTCGTAATATAAAAAGCTCACACCCGGTGTAAACACCCAATGTTAAGGCAAAAATCGATATGAACAAGATCAGAGGGTTTCGCGAAACAGGCGTGTGGCTACTGGAGGAAAAAAATTGTAGTTTATTATGTATTGTTTGCTCCCCAGGAAGTTGAGATTGTTTCAGAATGCTGTGTATCAGGTCTTCTTGGGGTAATATTGTAGATTGTAAAGCGCATGGAGCTCGCTGTTGAGTGGGATTTTGCGCTTTGTTGTCGTTGTTATTATTATTATTATCATTATTATTATTATCATTATTATTATTATCATTATTATTATTATCATTATTATTATTGTCTTTCGGGTAGGCTTCGGTGACCTTTATTGGCTCTCTCTCTCTCTCTGTCATAACAAATTGGTTGTCCTCCAAGATTCAGCCAAAAACATGAGAAGTTTGCGTTGTTGGAGACGTTTTCTTAAACAGCTAAAAAATGCCAGCCATTTTACTCTGTACTATATCCTAAATACCCTTTCTGTCATGTAATTGCTGTCACATTAATACCTTACAGAGAGTTTAAAAAGAAACAAGTGTTTGGCAGGGGAAAAAATAAACAACCCACAAACCAAAATTTAAAAGAACTAAACACCCCAAAATAATAAACCCAAACACTCAACAAATATGTCAAGTAACTTTTGGAAAAGTACCAGCCTTTTAACCACATCTGTTATGGAAATGTCTTTATGATGGATGCTACTAGATGTACAATAGCAGAGCGAGCGATTTAAAGCTAGAATCATTTTTGTTTTTAGGAATGCAGGGCGGGAGGAGCTAGGGGTGTAAATTTAGCCTATTTCTAGAGGGGTGTTTTTGGTGTTTGTTTTTTTGGTAAGTGTTTTACGGCGCTCGCAACTGCATAAGGTCATATAAGCGCGCGGGACAAATTAAACATTTTCAGTTAGTAGGAAATTTTGAATTTTTCCCGGGTGGCGGCCTAAGTCTACTCTTGTCGATTTTAGACCACAAATGGATCTTTAAAATGCGCAATTTGCACGAACGGGACCTCCGATATTTTTCGCATTTGTCCGAGAAGGCTAGGTGTAGATTTTTCTTTCCAGAAGATCAGGGGTCAGGGTGAAAGACAGCAGTAAGAAGGAGCCAACGAGTATCAGTAGAAAGGCTGCAGAAAGAGTCAGAAGCCCAGAGGAGGGAGCAAAGGAAGTGAAGGGGTGGGAGCAGAAAGTGGAGACGAAAGCAGACGACAGAATATCGCTGGAGAGTAGGGCAGGAGGAGAAAGGAGAAAATTTTAGAGAATAATGTTTTTCTCGTCGCTACCCGAATTCGAACCCCGAACCCTTGAATGAGAGGTGAACACCTTAACCTCTGGGTCACGAGAGCCCCCATTTCTAGTTATAGTTGATCTACAAAGATAATCAATCCAAATTACATAATGCATTTAAAATGGTTTATAGGACGTTTTCAGTGAAATTTTCTGAAAATTACAGATTCTACTTCCTTTATTTCGTTTTAGTTTTAGTAAGTGTTTTACGGCACTTGCAACACAATAAGGTCATAAAAGTGCCGAAGATTAGAGGTGTTACAAGAGAGTAACAAACACAAAAAAGAAGGAGGAGAGATAAGGACGATACATGTTTGAAAGGAAAGAAGCAGCACACCACATCAGAGCACCCGGCAAACCAACCACTCCTCTATTTCCTAAAAAAATATTACATATGCTTGACATAACAACCATTACCAAAAACAAAAACAACAACAAAAAGTACATGTACAGGAGTTTTCGTAAAAAATTACTGCGGAACAAAAAGCTGACAAAGTCGAAGTTGAAAAAGAAATATTTTTATTTCAAAGATCTGTACATGCTGTTGTTGCACAGAGTCGGTGTAACGAAAGTCACATACAAACTGTGCTATACATAGTAATGAGCTAGCCTTGTGGGAGATCGTATATATATATATATATCTGTATGTATGTTTGTTAGTGAGGGTGTGCCTACTTAGCTAAATGCCTTCCACCCCTTAAAGAAGGTAGAAAACTATCGTGCACACTATTTAGACCAAGATGCATTCAACTATAAAAGTAATCAGGGCAAGAAAACAATATAAACATAAAAATAATATCGTCTATTTTTGCCTGGTTGTTTCTGAATGTAGTTTGATTTTAATAGCGCGCACAAGCCTTCAGCCACACATGTTTCTGTACACAGTATGATGATTCACTAGAGAAAGGGGCAAATGGTAATATGTACACACGTCAATGATACAATTACATGTAAAAGGAACAATATGAGAATCATGAAGTACAATAGTATTTATAAAGCCTACTATTTACAATAATTTATAACAATTATAGGCACTACTCATAAATATCAGAAACTCAACACGAACCAGTCAAGGGGTTAATGGCTAGCTATGCCAAATTACTTACAGCATCAAAAGTAGTGAAATAAACCAGTTCTCAACATGGGTGAATGGATTCTGTAGCAAGATTGAAATGGCTTAAAGGATGCAAGAAATTAAAAAGGAAAACTCAATAAACAGAGTTCTGTTAATGGGGTTAATGAAGCTTTGGGGGAAAAAATGACGAAAATATGAATGACTAAGAAAAGGTGTGTGATTGAGAAGCATGACTGTTCTGAGCACCCACAGACAGATATTAATATAATAAGTCAGTAACAATAGATATGACCGTGAATCATAAGACCATTACACAACTGGTAAATAGTCTAACGTCCCACTGTGTACCAACAAAGGAATGTGATTATGAATTGCTCTAGCTTTTGAAAAAAGACAGAACCGATAGCCCTGTTGGTTCACTTTTCTCATATAAACCTGTCTGCGGATGAAGGAAAGAAAAAGTAGAAAAATGGTCAAATGTAATCAATCTAATTTCTGACTCACTACTATTGAGTACATTCATGCTCTATATGTGCCGGCTGTGCATGAGATTGAACATTTAATTTATTGACTCCAGATTTTGTTGTGTTTTAATCAATGCATAGTTCTCTCTTCAAACAAGGCGGAGACTGGTGGACAGACATCATAATTTGTAATTTATTGATACTTCATAATTTGTGTGTGACGCCACAATATAAGATTACACTTTCATTATGTCTCATTATTAGTGGGGTATGACTAAACTGATTACGGGATGAATAAAATACCATTTAATTATTTTTTTGTACATCTGTTGTCATTTAAAGACTTTACTGCATACAAACTGGCATTTCTAAAAAGAATATAATATTCAATGTTGCTTCAGATAGATACATTTCACTGTGGGAAAATAGGAAAAAAGTGTATGCGTATGTCTGTGTTTGCATGTATGGAAAAGCATAGCATGGCACTGTGTCAATATGTGTATACTTGATTTTTGTACTTACAGCTTTTAATACATATATATGTATACCTGTAGAACAAGTGTACAGTGCTTTTGTATGAAAGCAATTCTACTCATTCCTTCCCTTTTGCCAAATGAGAACATTACCTTTCACAATGTCAGAAATAGAAATTTGTGTTTGAAATAAACATTTTTGAACTGCTACTTTCTCAGTGCCGTAAATATTGTATAAATTAAAGACCATCCAGACCACACTAGCTAGTCGTTGCCTGAAATTCAAGTAAAGACGAAGTTAATGTACAGTGGAACTTCCTTGAGGCAGGACACATAGTAAAATATTTCCCACCCTAATCAACAAAAGTAAATCATTTAGAAAGCAGGCTGCTTCCACTCTGCTTTTGTCACTGCCAATCACGGCTGAGTGAGATACATCAACCCAGAAGAGAAACAAGATGAGGCTTGCTAACTTGTTCAAAATCCAGTCAGGAACACCCAACGTTGTAACATCGGATCATGAAACAAAAGAACAAAGTTACATCAAGTGGGACTGGTTTTGTGCAGTGGGCAAAAATGTCCTCTCAATTTTCTTGACTGCCGATGAATCAAGGACAGTCCCGGGAAATTCAGTACAGTTGGCACGAATGAAAGATGCTCAAGAAATCTGAGAAAATAAGACTTCCCAACTAGGGAATAAAACTTATTCTTTTCACGTGCAACAGGAAACATATACGGTAACCATCTACCTGCCAACGTGAAACAGTGCTGGATGGAAACTGGTGGTCAAAGTCTCCAACTCTGAAAATTCATTTTGATGCATTTATTTCTTCATCATGTTCATCTTAAAAGATTACCAACATTTACCTTCTGGCAAGTAAATCAGTACATGCAATTATGATTTATTTGTGGAGTTCTCTTATTCTCTCCCTCCTCTTAAGTTTTAGTGAGAGTTTTTTTTTGCATTTGCAACACAATAAGGTCACATAAGTGCAGAAGATTACAGGTGTTACAAGAGCATAACCAAAAAAAAAAAAAAAGAGAGAGATAAGGATGATAGATGTTGGATAGGAAAGAAGGAGCAAACCGCACCAAAGCACACACTGACCACCCACTCTCTCCCTCCCTCTCTCGGAGAATTCCATGAATGAAGCATTGTTGTTATGAAATAAGAACGCAAACAAAGTAGCAAAATGTAAAAAAAATGCATTGATAGATTACTGGAGGTCTAAAGACCAATGGCAAAACTTTTGAACTTGTGTTGTATCAGAGGTACCAGTGCATCGATACCATTCTCTGGATGAACAAAAAACTTTATTTGTCAGACAGGACACATCATAGAATACAAAACCTAGTTACTGAAAAAAAATATATATCGCAATGCTAGAAGACGAGAAAAGTAACAGAAAACAGAAACATAACAATATATTTATATACACACAGATCTTGCTTTAAAAAAAAAAAATAACAGCACAGCACTAATGATCCTCTTTCCAGGCTTGAACAATATATATCGCAAATCTTAACATGATCTCCTTTTGTACTAAACAGTGTCCTATCACTCCCTGTCTGAATGCACACCGGGAGATTTTTCCCCTGGAATAACAAGTTGAGAAATTGTACATTGTGTACATGTGCTTATCAGAGCTCACTATCTATTCAAAATGGCAGCCAGAAACACAACCCTAATTATAATTAATTTATATCTTTTTTAACGCACTCTGGAGGATAGTTAACTTCTGTCACTCGCTTGAAACTCTTATCAAAACAGGAGTTATGGGGATATAGTATTATACATTTCCCAAGACAGGGGTTAAGGGGGGTATTATACATTTCTCAAGACAGGTGTTAAGGGGGTATTATACATTTAGTTAAAATTGACACTGACAGTTGTCTGGCCACATTCGGAACCAGCAAATCAATTTTAACAAATAATTCATGAGTGACGCTTTTTTTGTGTGCTGGATTTGGAAGTTCACAAAAAAAGTGTTTTAAACATGCTTTGATCAGCTATTGTTTTCTTATAACACAAAGAGAGCAAACAACTGGCAGTTTCAACTGAACGTGTAAATAGGCCCTTTAAGGTTCACAAACATATAATTGAACAATGCAGACCTACCCCTTATTTATTTGAAATCCTGCTTGAAGGGCATATGATGAAAATGGTTTTTCCCTCTTTTCTCCCTGTGATGGAAAAGTGTCAAAACTGAACTGACATTCCATCATAAGAAACATATAAGTCTCTTAGGGGCAGACTCACCTTCCAGAAAACACCCCCCCCCCCCCCCGCTAAGAGCAAAGCAACTTAAACCATCTGTCAGGTAGACTGGAAACTTAAAAAGAAAATAATATTTAAACAGTAGTATGTTTGGTCTGTTCAAAATCAAACTAGAAAATAAATGAATAAATGAAAAAAGTCTCCAGAAAAGCACCCACAAATACCCCCCCCCCCCCCCCACCAAAAAGTCTGAATACACATCATAACTTCTATTATGTGGACATAAAATGAAAAATATGAAAAGATTTATCAAATATGAGGGACTGACATGAAAAAAACCCAATTATTAATTGTAACCTTTGAGAAACTGTTTAAAAAAAGCTTCCAGTAATTAGTTTCTTGCCGGAAGAAAGGATGAAACAAAGGAACAAGAAAACCAAACACCTTATTTGAGTAAGATAAAATGCAACTGAACAAGTATGATTATAATTCAATTTAAGATGATCTCAGTGGTGAGCCAAGCAGCTTGCACATTACTTAAGAACCATTTTAAAGAGTCTTATTTATAGTTTATAGCATGTTATAGTATGGTGCAGTGTTAACCCTATCCGTACGTCATGTTTCACTATCATATCCATACGAGGTGGGGAACTCTGTGTTACCACTTTCCAAAAGGAAATTTCCTTGATAATCCGATCCGTACGCTTTGCATAGCAGTGTGTCAAAATGATTTTTTGAGAAATATTGAAAGTTTCAAAGAGATCTTCGCACTAGAAGTATTCTAAAATGTGAAGAATACAACCCCCGGGGTACAAAATGACCCCAAGGTGTACGGCTGTACGGATAGGGTTAATGCCCCTTGTCACGAAGTAAAATCATTAATACTTTGCCATCATATTTTGGGGAAAATCAAAAGAAACTGGCTGGTAAACATGGAGAAATAGGCGAGATGAGGTGGCAAAGTGTTAAAGAGGTGGTCTCCCAATTCAAAGTCTGTCTCTATTAGGCAAGTACAAAGTTTTGAACTCATTCCCTATCCTGAGCTGCATTTTGCACCGTTTGTGACCTATACTTTATGGCATGAGGTGTTAAGTTGGCGCTCAAAAATTCTAAATTTCTTCCACTCTAAATTCCTCAAATCTTAATATTTTGAGCTAAGATTTCTTTTTTTTCTTTGAACTGCCTGATGGGAAACTAATTTTTCAGCATTCAGATGTAATATACTTGGGTTTCTCTTTTATTACTAGAAGAAATTATATTGTTTCTGATTACAGTCAGAGAGGACCAAAAAATAGTGGCCACGTTAAATGGCTTGATCACTGTGAGGAAAATGGCCCGGTTACGGACAAACTTCTAGCTGAGTGGTCTTGCATCATATAGGTGTTTTGCCTCTTTCAAGTGAGTCAATTCAAGGGTCATGCCTTCATAAAAATGTTGGCAGTGCATGATACCGAGCTCACACTTGCTGCACTCAATAGGTGCCTGCCATCCTTACTTAAAGTTATGGAGTATCTTATACTACTTGTCAAAGGAAACATAAAGTAAAAGTTCTCAAAAGTGTGTAACCTGTGGTATTTTTAAATCATGAACAGGCATTCGTTGATCTTATGTGACTTACACCTTGAGGTAAAACTACAAGAGAAACCATATAACATAAATTGCTTACCTGGTAATTCGGAACCTTTTTACTTAAAAAATATAAATCAACTTAAGCCCAAATTCAGGAATTATTAACCTAGATAATTCCAGCTACATAGAGAGAACTTATCTACATTTTGTACTTTGTATGACTTGATGCCAAAAAGACCAGCTGAAAACTAAACCTATCACTTGATTAAATATGAAGTGACAGCATTTTCAAGAGGCTAAATCTCTTTAAACTATGAATCTAAAAGATTTTTTTTTCCATTTACCTTTCATTGATGGAATTTATGTCAATTAACAGTTTCATTTAAACGTCAAAACCTAAAATGCCATAAAATTTTTATTTGTGGTTAACTTTCACAAAACTATTCGATATAACAATGACAAAAGCCGAAGAAAACTCTAGAATCAAGCTCATAAAACCCCAAAGTTTCACATAATATTATTTTCCCTGTTATATTTTAATCAAATAGAATTTGCATAATATCATGCTGACGTCAAGAATTAAATGATTATTGCATACAATTTTCTATTTCAGTGAACCTTAGAAGAAAACTAGTAAAATGACGCTTCTACTTCTAATGATATAATATAGCATAAATGTACATAACATTCATCCGCATCGATAGAACTTAATTTCAACTGAATCTTACAAAAGCGCCATGCTGCCAATGTTCAGGCTAAAATATTTTAAAACTGCCATCCGTTGTCAATGTTCAGGCTAAAATATTTCAAAACAGAAATCAGTTGTCAATGTTCAGGCTAAAATATTTCAAAGTTAGTTTTTGCTCCAGACCAATCTTTTGAGAGATTTCTTGACTAATATACACACATGATTTCCTGCTCAGGATTTAAAAAAAAAAAAGTTGAGAACACTGGTTCTAGCCACATCCATTTTTACATCAATTGATGGACTTGAAAAAAGGAAAATTTGGGCTAAGCAGGTCTTCTTAATTTGGCAATGAGTCATTTACAATATGATAAAATACATCACTATGTAGAAATAAATCTGTACAAATCAAAACATATTTTTTAAAATTTGCAAATTATAAATAACACTATAAACTGATTTATATGTCATCTACAGTTCATATGTATATGCATGTTATCAATGTACATCAAGTTCAAGAGGCCGTAAAATGGAAAATCATCTTGACATAAGCAAAAAAAAATGAAATCATAACATCAGGAAAGGAATCTAAGCTAATTAAGGTAAGGTAACTACAGGGTTTGATTTTCTCGACCCAAGATATGTCATTGTTGGAAAAAAAGGTCCATACCAGTAAAAATCTTTGATATGACCACAATGGCAGAGCCCTTTTTCAGTACAAAAATAAGAACAAAGTTTCAGAAAACTTAGATATGCATAGTTGTAGGTAACAGTTTACAAAATTAGGATTTCTTAAGTGGCTCCAGTCAGAAGCTGCAGATAAGTTCTTTGGCGACTGCATATTATATAGTAATTTTTATCAATTCATCTCATTTACAATTGTTCATACCCAGCAAAAAGCAGCACAGCAAATACAAATCAAAATTTCTGTTCACTGCAGGAGATACAGCAGGTATTCATTAACTGTTGGACGTGGTTCCCTCACGATAACTAAAGGTTTAAAGAAGGAACAAAACCCAAGTTTCAAATATGGCGTCGGGGGCCTAGTGGTCAGGCTATCGGACTTGTAATCGTGAGGTTGTGGATTCCAGGGTTCGAGCCGCGGGCCCGACGTTGTGTCCTTGGGAAAGGGACTTTACACGAATTTTCCACACTTCACCCAGGTGAAAATGGGTACCCAGCTATAGACAGTGAAAGACCTTGTCAGTTTGTTAGTGTCCGAGCGCTTAACCAGCTGCTTGCACTGTATGCTTCCCACGAAGCTGAGAATGTTTCTGAGTGTTCTATGGTCTACTGGGGTAATAATATAGTGTAAAGCGCATAGAGCCTGCTTTCGAGTGGGGACATGCGCTATACAAATGCTATTTATGATTTATTATTAAAGATTAAAACAAAAATGGAGAGGGATGAACTGAAGTCTTTATAACTAAGGCACAAATGGCTACGATAACACTATCAATCAATAGATATTTGAAGGCCTACCAACAGTAGGCGGGTGACAGCAAAAAGTCTTCCATTCATTCCCTTTGATCATAACAGCTAGGCCAAAACGGCAGTTCTAGAAAGAGCAAAAACCAAGTTCACAGGTCACAGCAAAGGAAAAGGGGAGAATTGAAGGAGTAATGCACATGGCTCAGATAACAAATAGCATTAATTGAAGTCCTACCAACTGGTGGCGACATAAGCATAATCTTCCATTCATTCCCTTCACTGGTATAAAGTTTTGCCAAAGTGAGAGTTTATCTCACAACAATCCAGTAGTTTAACAGTTTCTTAAGCTATCTAACAATGATAATCAACCATCTCATCTTAACTGTTAACAACCTCATTGTGACTTCACAGATGTAATCCTACATCCAGGTAGAACAGTCTATCTCCAGATTTTAAAACAACCCCCCCCCCCCACGGCGTTCCTCCAAACTTGAGTTTTAGATACATCATTTTGATTGTGTATTAATCCATACCAAAGTAAGAACCAAAACGTTGTCCATTTCAATGTAGCTTAAATCACATGGGTCAAAAGAAGGTGCTATGCCCCACCATTATTCTGAGCACACTAGGTATTGTTGCGCGTAAAGCTAGCAGCTAAAAAACTCAGAGACTTGTCTATCCTAATATAAAACATGTACAGTAGTCTCCGCCTAAGATCCCGGTGCTCGGGAGCAAGGAAAAGCGGGATCTTAGGCGAACCGGGATCTTAGCCGACGAACCCAGGGAAGAATCTATGGTGACCCATGTTAAGGCTTACAATCGGTAAAATGTCTCCCTCCACTCTAAAATGAACTGACGTGACCGCTTGGTGGGTTTATGACGTATGGCGAGCAAAGAGTGGTTAACCTTGATGACCTATCACAGTGTATAGTGGGATGAGGCGTGCCATTTTCACTTATTATCCTATCATGAGGCTCAAGATCTACGCTTATCAAGTTGCCCCTCCCCTCACCCTTACCTGTCGAAAATTTATAGCTTTCCATCTCCCCCAACCGCCTTTGTCGTTACACACCATTACGTTGTGAACACACTAATTAAAATTCAGTCTGTCTCGCAAATTCGGGAGTAGAGAGAACTTCTGCAATGGTCAGGGAAGAGTTCACAGTTCAATGTGATCCCGCCTGGAGCAAACGTGTAGGCCCTACCCACCCAGGGAGTGATGTAAGTTTAGGGGGATAGCTCAGGTGTGAGTGTGATGTTCGGGGAAAACAAACGTGTCGGTCAGTTCACACCCCGGTGTGATACCGTCTGGGGCAAACATTGTATCGCTTCATCGAGTTTTACAACGTGTATGTGATCACATTCACGATAGTAGCTGATCTTTGACGCGATGGAATTTTCAAATTTTCACTCTTGGTTGATCGGCTGCCTCGCCCGCGGTTTTTTCCGCAAATTATGATCCGAAATGCGGGATCTTAGCCGAATGTAGACCTTCAGAGTAAATCAGAGCGGGATCCTAGGGGTGACTTTTGTATAGTAAAAATTCTGTTTTCTGAAAACAGCGGGATCTTATGCGAACCGGGATCGTAAGCGGTGGGATCTTAGGCGGAGACTACAGTACAAGGAAAGGCACACTAGTTGTATATAAAGCATGGGCAATCTACAGCCAACAGGCCAGACCCAATTTGAGAGCAATCAAGTAATTAATAATGAATGTGGCTTGGAGTGATCAGTTGATAATTTAAAAAAGTAAAACTATCTGTCTTGAAAGCAATAGATCTAATATTGTATCTCATGAAATGAGATTTTTTAAAAGTGTATCATGAAATGCTCTTGAGGGACATAATTATGTAATTGTGTCAGTTTTAGTCTTATTTTCAGCGCTTAGGCATTTCAATCGATTTCACCCAATTTCATCCTGCTTTGGCCCATGAGACATTCCAAATCACTTTATCTGGCCTGGGACTTGGACACACTTGCCCATGCCTACTCTATAAAATAATATCTTTTTGACCTTACATCAAAGAATCAACATGTACTGTATGCTTCCCGGGCGACTGAGAATGTTTCCAAGTGTTCTGGGGTCTGCTGGGGTAATAATGTAGATTGTAAAGCACATAAAGCTTGCAGTTGAGCGGGAACATTTGCTATACAAATGCTTTTTACTATTTTTTACTATCATTATTACTACTATAACACAAAAATAAAGAAAACCCTTTATCTCTCCAGTGTCACTCCTTAAATCAAAGACTCTTGGATAGACCAGTGACATAAAGTACACTTTATGGTGAGCCGTTTTCTCACAATAGTCAACTATCTCAAACTCAAAAAGACAGTTTGTGTTTCAATGATCAACCTCACTCACAATGGCACAAGTTTTCACAAGTCTACTGCATCACATTCAAAGACCTGCAAGTTGATCTCACAGCTTACTTTCTCGCAACAATCTCACAATTATCTCAAGGCCTCCTTTATAATATAATGAGCAATGAGGAACCTGAAAACCGACCAAGGACCATTTACTGTCAGAGGAACAACATTTTCTCACATCAACAGTTGTAAACAAAACCTACACCAGGAAAGACATCATAGAGGAATGTTACAAAAGGGAATGTCTTTATGGAACCAGTTAACAAGTAGAAGTAACTGGAATGTCTATCAAGCAAGATACTTATGTTACAAGCAGAGGAGGAAGCACGCCACCGTGGTTCTTTAACACTCTAGTTCTAGCCACAACCACAGAAAAATTGTTCGACAAGATTGTATTCATTTTCTTTTTCACACAGTTTAACAAAAAATCTTTTTTAAAAACGAAAAAAAAAAGCAACACCAAAAAAAACACAGGCTGTATAGGTAAGAACATAACTTTAGCACTAATATTTAGTAAATTTAGAAAAATTTGTAATCTCCAGGATCATGAAGAAACACAAAAAGAGTATACCAATTGATATGACGAAAACACAATATTCTACAAAGCTGAGACCTCACATTATGTGTTCTTTAATATCAGCTTGCTGAAATTTTTTTAATGATCCTCTATGGTCGTTCTGTCTGGAATATCAATAAAAACCGCTCAAGTGTAGGAAAAATTGTGATTTTTTCAATTTCATTATTTTGATGAACACCTTATTTCACCATGGTGCCACACTACATAAAAATTCATTTTAAAAAAATTATTTACAATTTAATCTGGATAAAAAAAGATGCATTTTCAACGAGTCTAGTAGGTCGGGATCTATTCATGGGCTGGGTTATTGTGTATTTCAAAGCTTTTGAGATTGATCCAAGTTTCAATTCCATTGCATCCTCCTTGTCACTGCATCTTAAAATGCGCTATCTCTAGGTCATTCTAATCAATAAAAAACTCAAAGAATGAAAAATGACTTTCTTTTTACTTAATAGCCTCGTTTCAATCATTTCTGACCAGACCTCCTGCCTAAACCGAAAGGTAAAGCATTTTAGCGATAAAATCGGGAGAGCATGTTCGACAGTGTGAGGTGACTGCAGGGGTTTGCCAATATCGGTGGCTCATGGCGACTCCACAGGTGAAAGGGTTAAAAAGTCTGTACTTTATAAGACTATTACATAAAATGATAGCGAGGCAAATAGGCTCGTTATTTCACTTTGATTAAATTGTAACAAGAGCCCATTCTGTTACCAGTGAGCACTGTCGCATGTTGCTGCTTTGTGTCCCGAGCGTTGGAGTGCTCATCACACTGCACTGTCTGATGGAGCGTAATTGCTGCCCTGGTAGAGCTTGTAGGCACCAGATGAGTCAGGGTACGCGGAGCTGATCGTAGAGTTCGGGTCTGGAAATCGCTGCCCCGAAGTGTAGGAAGGAGGGGCGTACACCACTTGAGGGGGTCGGCCGTACGCTGAGCTGAGCACTGATTCTGTTTCTGCAACTGAATCCCCCTGATGGCGAAGTCGTTGCTTCTCCCCATCTGTCATGGCTACCAGTTGGTCCCACTTGGATTTTGTTGGCTTGGGGGCCACAGGGGGGCGCCGACTCTGAGCAGGGGGAGCAGGCTGACCATAGGCCCCACCGACAACAACAGGAGCGACGGGGACGTAGGGGGCGCCAGGTGTTGGGTACGCCATTGGGTAACCAGGCGGGTACATAGCTGGAGGATAACCCTGGTGGCTGCCTGGTAAAACTGATGAAGGAGCCACACTAGATGCAACGCCAGACTTGTCATCATCAAAGTCATCAGCAGAGTCTGAAAGGTCAACACTAGCTGTGCCCTGAGACCGGCGTGGCCTTGGCCGCGGCTTTGAGCGTGAGCTCTTGCTACGTCTGTCGTCTTCGTCATCGGAAATATCCCGGGACTTGGATCGATGTTTCCTCCTTCGGCCATCAAGTTCATCATCGCTGTAATCTCTGTCCCGCGACTTGGACCTGCCCCGCCTTCTCCCATAGTCACTCTCTTCATCATCATCATAGCCTCTGGATCGTGACCGCTTCTCTCGGCGTAAACTCTCCTGGCTCTTACTACGGGACTTCAGTTTTTGATTTGACTTCGTCGACCGCCCAGATTTAGCAGAGCCCACAGAGTCTCTGCGCTCCCGTCCTGACCCAGTCTGGGTGCCTCTGCTGTATCGTTTGCCTGGCCTCTCTTTGGCAAGGGTCTTCTTGCCATAGACGTAAACCGCCCTCTCACTCCCGGTCTGAGTAGCACAGTCACGAACAATCTGGGCAGATGCTGGCCTCATCTCAAGGTCACCCGTAGACCTGAAACAATCAGAATAGGATAAAAATAGCATGCATAATCTATTAACAGTAATGTCTGAATCTAGGAAAAACAATACAAAAAGCCAAAGAATGTACTTCGTATAATGTCACTTTACTTCTCCAATCTAGCAGCCATCTGAGTTCTAGCCCTTCAGCCTGTTTGCCTAATGTTAAACATTGTCTGCAAAGTAATGATATTGCCTTGTACCCATCTGAAATTACCCTTAGGATATCACCGTGATTAAAAGAATTCACATTCCTTTACAGCAAAACCAGAAATAATCATGTTCTTGATGTAACTTACAAATACTAAAGACTTAACCCTATCCGTACGTCGTGTTTTACCATCGTATCCATACGACGTGGGGCACTCTGTGCCATCACTTTCCAAAGAGGAAATTTACTCGTTAATCTGATCCGTACGTTTGCATAGCAGTCTGTCAAAATGATTTTTTGAGAAACACTGAAAGTTTCAAAGAGATCTTCATACTAAAAGTATTCTAAAATGTGAAGAATACAACCCTGGAGGTACAAAATGACCCCAAGGCGTATGGATAGGGTTAGTCAGAAACCTATAGATTGATTCAGGTAAATAATTAGCTTGAAATGCAAAGAGACACACAATATCATCAGAGTAGCCATGAGTCATTCAAACGGACACAGTAAATTGGGATGAACTAAAGAGCCCGGGGCGTCATTGTTAAGTCAATTGAGATTGAGATTTCTACTGGAGGGCACACAAGACTGTCAGTTATTACCGGCCTAGCCCTTGAAGATGACATGTCTGTCATACACGACAACAAGCCAAGTCATGGGTGACAACTTAACTGTCTAGCACATATGTGAGGCATCGTGGTGAAATCAGGCGCTCGTCAAAATAATGAAATCGAAGAAATCTGCATTTTCGGGCAGTTGGGAATTTTTTAAACGATTTTTGTTTTTTAGCTCAACACCTTGTGTATGTCCATTCAAAATCATTTTTATATGTGGATTCTTTGGAAAAACGTTGATTTAAGGCACGAAAAATGTAAATTTGCAGTTCTCAAGGACTCTTGAGCTATGGAAGTCACCAAACTTTTAGTTTTAGTAAGAGTTTTACGGCCCTTGCAACAGAATAAGGTCATACAAGTGCCGAAGATTAGAGACACCACAGCACCTACCAACCACCCACAGTCACCAAACTTTGAGCGGCCATTTTCTCGCTAATTTGGCTTCTGAAACCAGGTAACCCCACCTCCTTCAATCGCAAATATCTCGACTTCTGTTCAAGATATATGGATATTTTTTTCATAAAATGCAAGGCAAATAAACAACCTTTAAGATGATACCTATAACTCCATATACCCAAAAATTGATGAGTGCCTGATTCCACCGCATTATGACACATATATATCCAGTACATCAATACATGTGTCCAACCGAAGTTTCATGGATTTCATTTACATACAGTCTAGCACGTACATAGCCAACACGTTCATAACTTTTTTAAAAATGCGCATAGAGTACAGATTTTCAGGTCCCCAATTTTTTCTTATACATCTTATATTTAGCATGAAATTTGTACATAACAAAAAGATTTCAGCATCCTGATTACAGGAACATAAGCGGCTTCTGTTACGATGTTAGGGATACAAATGGAATTCTTTGGAATTTACAATAGTCCTGTTATTGAAGACTGCATATGGCTGAGAAAAATTAAGCATATTGAAACAATAACAGCGAAGTACTGCAAGGAACAAACAAGAAAGACATGCAGAAACAACAGAGGGAACGAAAAGGAGTAGGGGCTACCAATGGCAGCCTACAGCCATGTGAAGACCTGTTGACATCCTAGACTTGGCCGGCTACACACGTACTTGGGACGTATTTCTTCTCATTTCAGTCTTAACAACAACAGCAATAAATTAATCCTGATCTTGCCCTACCTGAACATCTTCTCCTTGTCCCGATGAGACATACGAACTCTGTCAAAGTCACCCATCCTTGAGTCCATGTCATCATGAGCATAAGAGGACATAGACATAGTCTCTCCCATTGAGTTCTTCCTCCGACGGCCGTACAAAGAGGAGCGCGAGGCGTACAGGGAGGTCTTGGAGCCAGCACGGCGGAAAGCTAAGGGTAAAAAAAAAATGGAAAGAGTATTAATGGTACAATAGAAAGCAAACGGAAAAATATTGATTGGTCAGAGAGAGAGAGAGAGAGAGAGAGAGAGAGAGAGAGTGTGAGAGAGAGAGAGAGAGAGAAAGAGACACACAAAGAGACAGAGAGACCGAGAGAGAGTGACAGAGAGACTGATAGAAAGGCAAAGAATGTAATGTATTGATATGGTGTAATGTTTGTGTAAATATAACTAAAAAAATAAATAAATAATCATAATAATACATTTATATGGCACACATCCATGCTCCACAGTATGTTCTATGCATTTAATTACCATTATTACCAAGGGGATGCTCGCAGATATGACTGTTTCCAACCCCCCCCCCCCCCCCCCATTCCTAAATCAAAGAGAGGAAGGGGTTGTTTTTTTGCTTGTTTGTTTGTTTTGTTTTGTTTTGTTTTTGTGGGGTGGGGGGGGGGGGGGGGGGTTGGTCTATATTCATTCATTGTGTCCTCAAGTTATTTTCTATGAGACAAAAAAAAAAGTACATTCAATATTTAGCAGTCCTAAATTAAAACATTTACTCACGCATGTAGTTGCTGTCCAAATCTTCATCTTCATCATCATCTTCTATAAAGTTGAGAGAGCGCACGCTGCTCGGTGACTTGGAGCGAGATCGTTGATAGTTTGACTCCATTTCTTCTAGGGCATTTCCAGTACTTCTCGATCGACCCATTCGTGTGCCTTTACCTTTGGACCTGCGACCGCTGGCAGACTTTTTAAACCTTCCTTCATACTCCTTTTTATCTTCTTCTCTTTCTCTATCACGTTTCCTCCTCCTCCTTTCTTCCTCATCATCCTCCTCCTCTTGACGCCTCCTCTCCTCTTCTTTCCTTTTCTTCTCCTGCTTCTTTCTCCTGCGTTCTTCCTCTTCTTGTTCTTCTTCTTCCTCTTGTCTCCTTCTTCTTGCTCTCTCTTCATCTCTTCTGTCTCTCTCTCTCCTTTCTCTTCTACGTTCTTCCTCACTTTCATCCTCCATTTGCCGGTCTCTTCTTTTTTCTTCACGAGGTCTCCTCTCATCCCCTCTGTTTGGCCTCAGAGTGTGCCTTGTGTCAGCTTTCTTTTCTCTGTCCTCCCGATCAGGAGTTCTTTCGTCCCTCGACCTGGGGCTATCACCCATCACTTCCGTCTCCCCGTCCACACGAGCAACCTCAGAGGAAGACGAGGATGGGCGAGCGCGGAAAATTCCTGCAATTTTCTCACCTCGACGCTGGGGGCTAGGTGAGCGTGGGGGTGACTTTGGAACAGGAGGCAACTTAGGTGGTTTGGGCACCCCTGTTGAATCAACGGATCCAGAGGAACGACTATCTTCATTGCTGCCAGACACACGCCTCACACGGTCTTCTGCCGCAGCCTCATTCTCATGGAAAGATCTACGGAACTTAGGGTTTTTATGGAGGGCTTCCAAAAGTGGGGGCATTCGTGTCTCCTGGTTACCTTCCCTACTCGACTCTGGCTCAGGCCTTCGAACATCGTCATTACGTCGGCGGCCAAAACCCCTCACCTCATAGTCATCTCTCCTTGGATCATAGTCACTGTCACTATAATCATCTCGTCTCCTCCCAAACTCCCGCTCCTGGTACATTCTATTCTCTCTGGGCCTCACTTCCTGTTCCTCGTAGTCGCTATTATGTTCCTCACCTCTACCCCTCTCAACATCATCGTAGTCTCTCTTGTTATTCAGCTGACGTCGCCTCTGGGAAGGCGAAGGCCCAAATCGATCTAACGCTGTCATCTGCTGCCTGTCAACCAGTAGCTTTTTATCTGATGACGGGGAATCATTCGCTGAAGTATTGAGCCTGCCGTTTTGAACACCTTTGTTGTCATACCCAATACTAGTATTTAAAGACTCTTTTGTGAGATCTTGTTTCAGCTCGTTTCGCGATCGATCTCTGGCCAGGTTTTCTCGGCGCCTTCGCCTGCAGCAGACACAGATAACAGCCAAAATAATGAGTAGAACGATGACCCCGGCTACAATTCCTGCAATCATGCCCGCATCTGCAGAGCTTGATCCACCAGCACCACCAGCTTCGTCTATAGCTGTCAAAGGAAAAGAAAAAGAAGACATCAGTCTCAGGTCACGCCTCTTTTTTTTCTGTTTTGGTAAGTGTTTTATGGCGCTTGCAACTGCATAAGGTGATATGAGAGCACAGGACACATTAAACATTTTCAGTTTCGAAGGAATTAATTTTGAATTTTGCCTGGGTGGCGGCCAAAGCCTACCCTATCGATTTTGGACCACCCAGGGACCTTTAACGTGAGCAACTTGCACATAGGACCTGACCACGCCTCTGAACTGCAATTAATAATATTTATTCTTATCTCTAAAAACAGATTCATTTTTTAAAAGTAAAATAAATTATACTATTTTGCGGAGAAAAAGTTAAACGGACAAACATTTTTTTTGTTAATGTAAGGAATGGATTGGGTGGGGAGGCTTTGGACGAGGGGTGTCAATACATCAATTTGTGGGGCATGTTGGCACAGACACTGTTCAGTACAGTACTGCCGTAAGCTGACAAAACGCCTTTTTTTCAGTTTGGTGCAAAAAAATTTTTTGTGCTAAATCAATAGTCTGACCTGTTACCCTACTTGTGTGAAAAAAATCAAAGCGAAACTGAGACTAGTTTTTGAATAAATTAACATTCAAATTTCGGAAGAACGCCTTTTTAAAAATGATTACGCTGATAAAATGCCTTTTTTTAAGAGTAAGCTGACAGAACGCCTTTTTTTTCACCACGGCTTTGGAGAAAAGGCGTTCTGTCTGCAAACTCTGTTCAAGGAAAAAGCCGACAAAACGCCTTTTTATTGTCTTGTTCCAACTCTGTAACAGCGATTATCATCTTGAGTATGATCTCCCCGCGCCCCCCCCCTCCCTTCCCCCA
>NW_004798223.1:210219-211601 GCF_000002075.1 Aplysia californica | reverse complement strand
TTCCCCCAAACACACACACACACACACACACACACACACACACACACAGAGACACGCACATACATTATAAACACAAACATAAACAGACACACTCTCAGACACAAACACATACACGCTCACACAGACACAAATTCTCATAGACACACACAGACACACTCACACAGCAGACACACACTCTCAAAGACACACACAGCCACACACTCACACAGACACACACACATACATACACACACTCATACACGGATGTACAGACACACACACACACACCGACACTCACACAGACACACAATCACACACACAGAAAGACACACACACACTCACACAGACACATACAGACAGACAGATAGACAGACAGACACACACACATACACACACACACTTATAAAGACTCACGTAGACAGACACATACACACACACTAACACACAGATTAAAACACAAACAAATATACACATTATTACACATAAGCACACACAGGCTTATACACGTACAGATGGAGAGACACATACACACGCACACACAACCAAACACACATGAAAACACACTAAAAAAACACTCATAAACACATGCATACACTATCTTATACACATAAGGATGGACAGACACACACACACACACACACACATGCACACACACACACGCAGACACACACAGACACTTACACACACACACACGCAGACACACACACAGATGCACAAACATAAAATCACAAAAAGAAATACAGATACACACAGGCACACACACATAGACACCCTCACAGAAGCGCACACAGACACACACATACACACACACACAGACTCAGAGACACAAACAGACACTCACACAGACAAACTCAAACACACGCACACACATACGTACACACACGCACACAAACACTCATACACACATGCAAACACAGGCTTATACACATACAGGTGGACAGACACACACACACACACATGCACACGAACACACATACACACAGACACTTACACACACTTACACACACACACACATACCCACACACACGCATACACACACATACCCACACACACACACACAAACACACACACACACACACCCTCTCTCTCTCTCATTTTCGTTCGCTCGTTCTTTCTGTGCACGTGTGCATTGTGTATAATGTGTGTGTGTGTGTGTGTGTGTGTGTGTGTGTAAGTGCAGGTGTGTGTAAATGTGTGTGTCCATCTGTCTCTCTGTGTTAGCCTTTATAACTATATGAGTATATGTGTGTGTGTGCTTATAAGTGTGTGTGTGTGTGCGGGTGTGTGTGTGTTTGTTTCGGTCTGTCTGTATGTATGTGCCTTTATAAGTGAGTGTGTTTGCCTTTGTGTGAGTGTGTGTGTGTGTGTGTGTGTGTGTGTGTGTGTGTGTGTGTGTGTGTGTG
>NW_004798223.1:183910-209417 GCF_000002075.1 Aplysia californica | reverse complement strand
GGGAGAAAGGGAGGGGTGGGGGAGGACGAGAGAAATGGTCGATTTATTTTTAACTTTCATCCTTGTGAAGAGTTCTAGATGTTATATGAAGCAGTTTAAACTAATAAACCTCAGAGGACAAGACTCCGGACAGGATGACCTCTTTGACGTCACAATGACCCCTAACCTTACTCGAGAACCATGGGCATGGTGCCGTGCTGTCCAGTTTAAATAGCATTGCCTATAACTTGTCCAGTCAGTGTTTAAGTTTTGTTTATTAGATCTAGGCCTGTCAGCTTTGACGTCAAATGCATAACACAGTGGCTGACCTGCATAGAATCTACGTGACAATTCGAAAATAAAATTTGCTTAATTTTATATTTATGGCATCAAATCAGGTTAGATGCGACCGACTTTTCTTATAAAATTTTGATACACTGATTCCGAAAATAAAATCAGTTTTTACCTCGATAAATCTAAATTTCTACCCTCATAGTTTAATCCCTCGCGGCTGCAAACTTCAAAAGGAATCTGTGCCCCATCTCCCGTCTCCCAATTCTGACTTATCCATAAGGCGTACGGCTAAATACATTTCTAAAGAGTTCGCTGACACAACGTCTTTTTTTTTTTTTTGTGCCAGCGACTACAAAATAGGCGCTCTGTCAGCGAACGTAAAAAAAAAAAAAGGCATTCTTGTTAAAACGCCTTGTTTAAGGCAAAGCTCACAAAACGCCTTTTTTTCTGCCACCGACTGTAAAAAAAGGCGTTTTGTCAGCGAACATCTAAAAAAAGGCGTTCTTGTTAAAACGCCTTGTGCAAGGCAAAGCTGACAAAACGCCTTTTTTTCGTGATTATTTGTATATTTCTCAAAGAAAATCAACAAAATTTATGTTGTATATAGGGAATGACATTCTGATAAGAATGTGAGTTCAAACTGTGATGTACTGTGCAAAGTAGTTGACATATTGTAAAAAAAACAACACGAAAATCGTTGATTTCTCGAAACTGCTCTGAACAAAAAAGGCGTTTTGTCAGCTTACGGCAGAGTAGTATACGCCAATGACCACAACAGGGTCAATGTCATATTAGTAGGTGTAGTGTGGAAGGAGGGGGGGGGGGGGTTGTCAAGGCTGATCAATTTCAATTTAATGTCCTGGAATTCTCCATGGTTAATTTATAATAAAACCAGAAAAATGTTGAATAGCCTACTATACATTTTTCTTCTTGCACAATTTGCTATTTATGCTGTAAGTATTTTGTGCAAAAATGGAAAATACTCCCTACTATGCACCCAATGCGCTGTTTCAAAGGCAAAACAAGTGTTCCTCATACAGTAAAAAAAGAAACAAAAATGAATTACGACCATACCTGGACTAGAAGCTTGTAATGTCAAAATTAACTCAGATTTGGAGCAATGCTCTACAGTCGTGGTAAGGATAGCATCCATAAATAATGAATGAGCTTAGTGATTACGAAATCAGTATAGGTTTCAGCAAACAAAGTTAGGATGAAAAACCCCCCCAGATGTTTGGACAGAGAGTGTATTATACATTTGTCTGTTGAAAGTAAAAGTTAGAACATTCAAACAACAAAGGTAAAAAATGGCCATAAGTTGTTGGGTTTTTTTTTCCGCTTTAGTAGAGGTTTTAGGGCGCTTGCAACTGCATAAGGTTATATGAGTGCCAAGGGGTGGTTGTCAACAGAGAAGTTCTTACAGGGAATCAGGCTTACTCTGCTCACCTCTCTAGCTTCAACAGCACAAAGTCTGCTTCGATTATCAAAGCACCCCGGAAATAGCGGGTCACAAGAGTGTGACAAACATACAAAAAAAGTAGAGTAAAAATGACGATAGTAAGGATTAGGAAAGAAAAAGCAGCAATTCCTGTTGCAGTTCAAGCACAGTTATGAGCATGACATTGTTGAATCAGCCCATTTACAATTCTACTGTGCATAAGAACAAATTAATGTCCCCCCATTCCGGAATGGCCTAAAGACACTTCGGTCGGTGGCACTGTGGGGGGAGGGGGGGGCAGCGCCGCTATTTGTTTGGCATATATAGATAACTGACAGAAACAGCAAATGAATTGGAAGACATAGGTACCATAAGAGACGCCTTCCAACCTTTAATTAAAAAAAACAAACCCAGTGCAATAGATTTAAGGCTTATTGTTTAGAAAACTAGCCTGTCATGGCTGTTAAGTCCCTGATTTTTCATGGGATATACTGTGCATATGATAAAGACTATTGAGTCATGAGCTCACATACACTCCCTCTCATCCACACACCCACAAACACATGAATGCTTCTAGTATATTCTTACAGCGCTGTGCCCTTATAGCTAATCTGAAGTTGTAGTTGACGTTGTCGAAATTTTCTCGCCTCAGTTGAACCCTGGCAACTCCATTATCAGCCTTCAGCTCGTCTGGAACTGACTGGCTCAAACAGCCATAACTGTAGCCCTGTGAAAGCAACAAAAAAAAAGACCAAAATCAAAATCAAAGTAAAATATCGGAGGGATGTAAGTGGAGAGGGATAGAACCCTCTCAAATGCCAGGTTGGGTTTATATTAGTAAATGTTTCACAGCACTTGCAGCACAATAAGGTCATATATACGGGCAGAGATTAGAGGTGTTACAAAAGAGTAACAAGCAAAAAAAAAAAAAGGAGGAGGACAGACAAGGACGATAGCTGTTTGATAAGACAGAAGGAGCAAACCACACCAGAGCACCCACCAACCACCCACAGTGCCAGACTTGAAACATCATCACTGACCATGGTTCACCACTTATTTCTATACTTGGACGTTCTCAAAAAAATCTATGTTTTCAGGGTCTTTTCCTGTCACTATCTGTCCAAGCTCTCCACACTGGGTATTCTTGGTTTACCTCTGCCTCAATTCCCTCCTGTCTTCCAGAGGGAGCTATATGTTCGAGTATGAAACAAACTGCATTTGTCTCTTCCTAATTGTTTTTATTTGTGATAGTCCCACACCGTCTTCTTTCAGCACTGTCTCATTTGACTTCTTTTCATTTCTTGAAATTCTTAAGTCTTTTAACAAACCATTTTTCTGTCGCTTCTAGTCTATTTTCACAATTTTAGTAATTGTTCAGCATTTGTAACCGTATATAAGAGTTGACCACACAATAGCTCTTTAAAACTCTTATCTTTGTCTTCATTACAATGATTCTCTAAACTTAACTTCTTTTACTTACACTGCTTTTATTTGACAAATTATTTTGGTTTTTCCCTGTTTCTACAGAAATTACAGCAGTGATTTCTGATTGCGTACTGCCAGTCTATATACATTCTTCGGACCTCTGCTAACCTTTTTCATTCCAAATACTAGCCACGAGGCAGGGGTGGCTTTGGCAGAATTTATGCCACCTGCGATTGCCAAGATGGTTTCTTCTTTGTGCATTTGAAACGCTCTGTGAAACACTTATGCCATGAGAGTTCTCATCAACTCTCTTTGCAAATCTACCATTGGCTTCCGACTGATCTGTATCTGGAATGAAGTCCCCTATCAACCACCCACAGATATGCTAGGTTGGTTTTAGGGACACTTGCTAAATCTTTAGTTAGGGGAGGAAAGTAGAGAAAAAATAAAGATACTTCTTCATACTCTGCAACAACATACATTATCTGAGGGAATGGGTCGTAATAATAATGAAAAGACAACAAATAAGAGGTTGGACTCGTGCACTTCCCAGTCACCACTGCTCTAAAGGCAAGAAAATGCTTAACTATATAAGGTCTGTTCATTATGGTATTCAAAGTGACTCACAATTAAAAGATGTCTGAAATCCTAAAGGAATAAATAATAAATATACAACCTCCAAAACAACAGGCCAATTGAACAGCATAATTCAGGAATGACCGATGAGTTCGTTTCTATCTAAAACTATGCAGCTACTCAAGAATATATATATTAAAAGAGCACAAAAAAAATTGAAGGAAGCATTGAGTGCATAGGTAAGTGAAATGCTTGGGATATTGCAGAGAAGTTCTTGGGTGTTTAACAAGCAAAGTAAATGTTAGGCATGTTGACAAAATGAGTTACTTGCTGCAATACATGAATGGAGATGTCAGCCCAAACATCGACAGAAGGGTTGATTTTGTAGATTTTCAACTGATGCTATTTTCTTCAAGTAATACATGTCTTTTATCATTTTATATTAAATTGTATCGACTCGACCTGAAAATTTGACAAATCTATGCCTATAAGGCAAAAATTAGAGAAGTCACTCATTTTGTCAGCACTCCTCACAAATAAAGAGCAATTAAAAAGAAAAGCATCACAAAACGAGCTGAAGGACAAAATGTAAAAAAATATGTGACAAGTGTATCCTTGATGAATTATTTCAATTCTCTCCTCCTTTTAAAAAAAAATTACTTTTGTACTTTCCATTTTGCACAAAATACAGCAAAATGGCAAATTGTGCAAGAAGAAAAATGCATAGTTGGCTATCCAATATTTTTCTGGTTTTATTATAAATTAACCGTGGAGAATTCCAAGACATTAAATGGATATTGATCAGCCTTGACAACACCCCCCCCCCCTCCTTTCACACAGTCACACATGCACCTACAAATATGACATTGACCCTGTTGTGGTCATTGGCGTATACTACTGTACTGAACAGTGTCTGTGTCAACATACCCCACAAGTTGATGTACTGACACCCCTCGCCCAAAGCCTCCCCACCCAATCCATTCCTTACTTTGTTCGCTTAACCTTTTCTCCGCAAAATAGTATAATTTATTTTACAATGTAGGCCTATTCTTTATTTTGCTTTGTTAATTGACTTTTTCAGTTAATCATCATCAATGCCTTTCACCCCTGGCAGGGTATAGGCACATACAAGCTCCTTCCAATTCTCTCTATCTTGGGCCATCCTTCCTAGCTCGTTCCAAGTGAGCTTCATCTCCTTCATGTCCCTTTCCACACTTCTCCTCCATGTTTCCCGTGGCCTACCCCTGCCTCGTGCTCCCTGTGGGTTCCATTGCAGTGACTGTCTTGCGATGTTTCCGCTGGGCTTTCTGAAGGTGTGTCCCATCCAACACCACTTTCTTAGTCCTATTTCTACTTCTATATCCTTTTGTCCTGTCCTATCTCATAGCTCTTCATTTCTTATTCTATCCTGCCACTAAATTCTTAGGATACTCCTCATACATGTACATCTTGTTGATGAAAGTCTGGACTTTATTCAGCACTGTCTTTGTTGTCTTCCAAGTTTCGCAGCTGTAGAGGAGCACAGACTTGACATTGGAATTAAAGAGTCGAATCTTGATGTGCAGTGAGATGTTGCTTGCTTTCCAGACATTTGATAATTGCTTGAAAGCTGACTTTGCCTTGGCGGTTCTTGCTTTTATATCTGCCTCAGTTCCACCTTTACCATCGATGACACTTCCTAGGTAAAGGAGTCCACTTCTTCTAGGGGATGGTCTTCCACTGTCACAGCAGGGCTTGACACTTTACCTAGCTTCAATACTTTCGACTTGCCCGGGTGAATACGTAGGCCAACACTCCTTGATAGGCTGTTGAGTTCCTTGGTCTTTTCTTGCATCTGAGTATGTGTGTGAGAGAGCAGTGCAAGGTCGTCGGCGAAGTCCAAGTCGTCCAGCTGCTGCCAAGGGATCCACTGTATTCCATTTCGCTTGCCTCTGGTGGCTTCCTGCATGATCCAGTCAATTGCAAGTATGAAGAGAAAAGGTGAGAGCAGGCATCTTTGTCGCACTCCTGTCTGCACCTGGAATGGTTCTGAGAGTTGTCCTTCGTGGAAGACTTGGCAGTTTGTTCCATCATAGCTTGACGATTTTGTCAGGTATTCCGTAATGCCGCATGAGTTTCCACAGAGTTTCCCTGTCCACGCTGTCAAATGCCTTTTCATAATCAATGAAGTTGACCACTAGTGGTGAATTCCATTCAAGCAATTGCTCAGCAATGATGTGCAAGGTAGCGATCTGGTCCACACATGATCGGTTCTTGTGGAATCCTGCCTAGTTTCCTCTGAGCTTCTCATCTGTTGCCAGCTTGATTCTCTCCAGGAGTATCCTATTAAAGACTTTCCCAGGTATGGACAAGAGTGTTATGCCTCTGTAGCTGTTACAATTGCTGAGGTCTCCCTTCTTTGGCAGCTTGATTAGGTGGCCTTCCTTCCAGTCTGACGGTATTTCCTCTTCTTGCCAAACCTTTTCGAATAGAGCATAGAAAATTTCCACTGATGTGTCTTTGTCTGCCTTAAGGCTTCCGGTGGTATATGGTCCGGACCAGCTGCCTTGTGGAACTTCAGTGCTGTTATAGCTGCAGCAATTTCCTCTCTTGAAGGTGGTTCCGTAGCGATTGGGAGATCATTTCGGGCTGGAAGAATTTCTGGTTGGTTTTCTGGAGGTGGTCTGTTCAACAGTTGATCAAAGTGTTCTCTTCATCGGTTCAGTTGCCCCTCTGGGTTGAAGATTGTCTTTCCCTCTTTGTCTTTCACTGGTAGAGTGGGCTTGCTGAACCTACCTGAAAGAGTCTTTGTTGTCTGATGTACAATCCGCAAGTGCCCGTCTGTTGCTGCTTTATCTGCCTTTTCGGCCAGGACATTCAGGTAGGTATTCCTGTCCTTCTTGATGGAATTCTTTACCTCCCGGTTTACTTCAGCGTACTCTTGTTGTGCAGCAAGTTTCTCAGTTCGGGTACGACTGTTGCTGACTTGGGTCTTCAGCTCTTTTCTTCTTTTGATTTTGTCTAGAGAGTCCTGTGAAATCCATTCATTCCTGGTGTTGACTTTGGGTCCTAGGATGCTCTGGCAGGTTGCATTTACTGCCTCTTTTATCTTGTCCCAGTGTTCGTTTACTTCACAGTCATTCAGATCTTGAAGGGCTTGGAATCTGTTCTTCAGTTCCAACTTGAATTCATTCTTCTTTACTGGATCTTTCAGAAGGCTCACTTCATACTTTCGGCGACTTCCAGTTGTGATTTGTGCAAACCTTCTCAGTTTCAGTTTCATCTTTCCAAGGATCAAATGGTGATCTGATGCGACGTCTGCTCCTCGTAAGACTCGGACGTCCTCCAGTGAGCGTCTAAACTTTCAGGAAATGCAATAATGATCAATCTGGTTTTCCGTTGTTCCATCCGGGGAGACCCAAGTGGCCTTATGAATTCTTTTATGAGGGAAGATTGTTCCTCCAATAACCAAGTTGTTGAATGCACAGAAGTTTTGGAATCTTTCTCCGTTGTCATTTGCCTCTCCTAATCCGTGTCTGCCCATGGTTTCCTCGTTGTGACTATTGTCCGAACCTACCTTTGCATTTAGATCTCCCATGACAATGTTGATGTCCTTACCTGGAAGTTTGTCGATCACACTCTGTAGGTGATTGTAGAAGTCATCTTTATTCTCCACTTCTGCATCATTGGTTGGGGCATACACTTGTACAATGTTCATGTTTATGACCTTCTCCCTACTATTCCTTTCCTTGAGTTCTTTCTTAGTTCCAAATGAGGCCATGATGATTCTTGGACCGTGCGCTTCCCAGCCCCTAAATGTCTTTTGCGCTGTTTTGGCTATGATCATCCCTACTCCTTCCCTGTGTGGTCCATCACTGTCATTTCCTGAATAAATGAAAAGCTCCCCCTCTTTCATTCGCTTCTGTCCAGACTGGTTCAAGTGGGTCTCGCTGATTTCCAGTATGTGTAGGTGGTATCGGTGCATTTCTTGGAGGACCTTTTCAGTTTTTCCAGCCTCATAAAGGGTCCTAACATTCCACGATCCAATCCGGAGAGACTTGGACTTGGATGATGGTGGAGGCTTCTGCCCAGCAGCTTCCTTTCGGCTTTCACTACTTCGCATCATTAACTCTCCGTTCGGAGAAAATCCACGACTAGCCAAGCAGAGATAATGGTTTTTGCTTGTATGTGTTTCTGTAACAAGTACTTTTTATGAGAGAGGTTGTTAGCCTCGTGACTCAACCCCCGACCTGGAGGCAGGATGACTCTGTTTCGGGAGTCACTACCGGGTTTCGTCATTTAGTCGCCTCGTACGACACGCTAGCACCACGTCAGTCCTATTCTTTTCAATGCCGGGACTGCACGGCTGTTTTCAGTTAACAGAAAGTAGTTATTTATATAAAAATCAAACAATAAAACATACAAAGTTTTTAAAAAAATTGACAAAGTAGAAAAAAGCACAGCTTTACAACAGAAAATGACAAAATAAAAAAAATAAATAAAAAACAGGTATAAAAACTAAGTTCAACCCATCATAATGACAGGCTATTCAGTCATTATCTATGCAAAAATAACTTCTGTATGTTTCATCCACTGACTATTCATATGACTGGGTATAAGTGTGTGTGCATGTGTGTGCGTGTGTGTTAACCATGCCGCAGCAAATTTCTCTTTGTGAAGATCAATTAAATGTTATCTTATCTCATATTACTTACACAGACTACAGATTTGAAGACATTCCCACTGACAGAATATAAGACAAGATGTCTCAGGACTCCTAAATCTTGTTACTGTCACCCTCAGAAAGTTAAAATTGTTCTTCATTCATATATACCACAAATGACAGAAAAATTTTAATCACGAATATAAAAATGCATCTCTTTAGTTCAGTGTGTGTAAGAGTAGGATCTTGAGTCATACTGATCATCTCAAAAACAAGTGACCCTGTTATTTTAAGGCTAATTAAGAAGCCACGAAATTTTTTTTAATGATTACAAATTTGAGAATGTTCTAGTATCAATACTAAAATAGATGTCTTAAAAATCAATTTATCCAAATCATTCATCTTTACTGGTACACATTAATGTCTGACATTTTCTTTTCAGTGAAACTGACTACTTCAACACAGCCCATTTATATGCACATTATAAAATATTTACAGCAACTCGGGAATTAGCACTTTAATCCTTGGGGGTGACACGACAAGTTCAAAACATGCAAGGAAATAAGACACATAAGCATGAAGTTAGATAAGAAAAAAACACTTCTTAAACACTAGTAACACTGGAACATACAACAATTATTATTGGTATTACTGACTTGTCTCTCAGCATGCACACTTTGGGTGAAAATAATAGACAAATGGAATAGCCGACATAAACACACAGGAGAGTTTGTGAGTCAGAAAAGGCCACTCACCCCATACACTTTACGATTGCGAACTGGCTGCATAATAAAAATGTGAGACATATTTATAGGACTTACTCAACTGTCTTGAGGAGTCAAAGTTGTGGCAGAACTAAACTACAGCCGCAAGATGAAAAGAAAATACAAACATTCATCTTTTTTCACTCTTTCCCTTGAAATACCTCTAGTAGCTTGGCAAGATTCAGAATGGTCATTCCTTTACACCATTGCCCCCCCCCCCCACTTCCTCCTTATCTTTTATTCCATTATGTAATACATTCTGAAGCCACTTGTAGTCAAGTGGAAAGTAACTCACATCATATGATATGACAATACCAAGAGAAACTGGCCTTTAGACCACAGCATCCCTAATTAAAACAGCTTAGCTTAACATGCAGGCATTTGTTATACATGCATATAAATATATATATTATACAGTAGTCTCCGCCTAAGATCTCGGAGCTCGGAAGCAAGGAATATGCGGGATCTTAGGCAAAATAGCATCTTAGCTGACGAACCCAGGGAAGAATTTATGGTGACCCATGATAAGGCTCATAATCGGTAAAATGGTCTCCCTCCACTCTAAAATGAACTGACGTGACCCCTGGGTGGGTTTATGACATATGGCGAGCAAAGAGTGGTTTACCTTGATGACCTATCCTCCCCTTCACCTGTCGAAAATGTATAGCTTTCCTTCTCTAACCAAGTTCCCTCGCCTTTGTCGTTACCCACCATTACGTTGTGACCACACAAATTAAAATTCAGTCAGTCTCGCAAACTCAGGAATAGAGAAAACTGCAGCAATGGTCAATGAAGAGTTCTCAGCACGATGTGATTCCGCCTGGAGTGAAGTGATGTAAGTTTTGTAGGTGGAAAACTCAGGTACGAGTGCAATGTTCAGGGAAAACAAACGTGTAGGTTTCAAACCCCGCTGTGATCCTGTCTGGGGCAAACATTGTACCGTTTCATCGAGTTTTACAACGCATATGTGATCACATTCACGAGAGTGGCTGATCTTTGATGCGACGGGCAGTTCATTGATCTCAACTTTTCACTCTTGGTTGATTGGCTGTGCCCGCCCGGGTGCTTGTTCCGTAAATCATGATCAGAAATGCGGGATCTTAGCTGAATGTAGACCTTCAGAGTGGATCAGAGTGGGATCTTAGGGGTGATTTTTGTATTGTAAAAATTCTGTTTTCTTAAAACAGCCGGATCTTAAGCGAACCGGGATCGTAAGCGGTAAGATCTAAGGCGGAGACTACTGTATCTGTATAAAATAGATAGATAGATAGATATTTAGATAGATAGATAGATAGATAGATAGATAGACATGTACATATGTGTGTGTGCGTGTGTGCGTGTGCGTGTGTGTGGATATGAATAACGTTTGTTATGATAATATACATGCAGAGCTTTATAGTATATTGGTTAGTGTTACCAAGCAAAAGCTAATAACTAATAAACAAATAAACTATAAATAAAAGCCAGGCTATGATATCACCAAAGTTTACACTACCTACAGTTGAGAATAGCAGTACTTGTAAAAAGTTTTCTTTTTCTTTGCTCCCCTGCCAGGCGTCAGGAACCAACAGCAGTAGACAGCAGACTTCACAACCCAACATGAAGTTGAATTTACAAATAGGAAGCACTTGAAATTCAGTCATCTCCACTGCCTTTCAGGATGGTACATGCTGATTTCTGAGTAGCTTTTATTTAATAATTACAGAAATTTGAAATTATCATAAGTATCACTGTGGAAAGTGGATGCCTGAATGGTAAGGGTTCTTGAAACCCAATAGAAAAAAACTAACATAATTACCAACACTTATTTAGACGAAGATGTAGAGACAGCAATGAAAGTCAACTACTTAGACTATGGGAAAGATTTTACAGAACACAAATATAATGAAAAGCTATTATATATGAAGAGAAAGAAAAACCCAAATGCAAATCTCCACTCACCCCTGCATTGCTCAACTCCACTTGTAATTCAACTTTGCAGTCATCCATAAAAGCTCCAGGTTCAAACCACACTCTCAAGGTGTCGCCTTTGGTCTGGGGTGCGAACTGCAGCAAACAGTTGAGCTCTGTACCTCCTGTTCCACTCCCACTGCGGCCTCGTAAGTATGTTGTTTGACCCCTTGGCACGTCTTGTATGCCATTGCTAACACAATCATAACGCTGATCCATTGCATCTGTGAAGATAAATATATATATATTTTTTATTTATTTTTTTAAAACTCAAAAACATTTGACTAATTTTGAGAATGGCCCGCACTACAAACAAGCTGGAAACAATTAGTTTTGAATAGGCTCTTTTGCAGCTTTGATTTTGTTTTGTTTTTCTCCTCATATATAAGAAATGACACTGTGGTGTAGTTAGAATTTCAGATCTAGAGCTCATAGTACAAAAGAAATATGAATTTAAAAGATACCAAAAGGATGACATGAAGACACAGCAGCAAGGCAACCCTTCCTCTGAAGAAAAGGAACATTGCATACTTCTCCGCACTCCAGAAATTTCTCCCCAAAAAATGTATTTCCCACTTTTTAATTAATTAGACCTCCCACTTTTTATTTAGTCAGACCTCCCATTTATTTCAAAATAATATACTCACTGTAAAAAATATTTTTAAAATCCTTTTAACCACAGTGCAAAGGTGATCAAATACATTAGATTTCTATCCTCATTCACTATGGTTCAGTGGGAGAAAATCTATTAAACTATGAATCATTTCATTTCCATACATACACATCTAACTTGCCTGCTATTTTTCAGTTAATTTCAGTACAACTTCAGTTTGTCTCCTACTTTTTACATAAAAGACCTAGTTACCCGAATGAAAAGCAAATCGTAGGAATAAAAAAATATCTCAAAGGAAGACGATTTTTGCCTTATTCAGGGCATTATAGAACTAAGTCTGGAAAAGCGGTATCTTCTATTGACTCATAGTAGGTAGTTTGAACACTGGGTAAGCCAACCTGTGGCCTTCTAGAGGGTACTTCAGGTGAAATCGGTGTAAGGTAGTAATCCAGATCACCGTTTCCTTGTTCTATCACTGTAAAACACCAAATGTTGTACACCACAAAAAAGTTCAGCTTTTCCTCATTAGAATGGTGTGTTTTTGTATGTTTGTGTATCTGGAGCTGGATAATGATTAATGATTGAATATCCTCTTTTCACTGGCAGAGAGCTATAGAGCTTTGAATGACATATCCAGTGGTATATATCATCAGCCTTTGGGGTTTAAAAAGAATCCTTTGAAGAGAGTGTTCAAGTTTTCAAAGATCATTTTTTTTCTCCATAAAATATGTAAAACACCAGCTCACAAAAGGTGTCAACAGAGAGATCAGTTCATTTTCTACTGGAATTAAGTGGTCAACTTGGGATTATTTTTTACTGACTGTTCTGAGAAACTCTGAAAGTATGTATATGACCCTGACATGGGGAGCCTCAGTACTCTTCACTACAGTATATAGCCGAACTGTTTGATGTGGGTGACAGTGTAAGTGCCAGCTGGGACAGGGCTCCGAGTTACTGTTGAAGTAATGAAAAATCTGCATTTTTGAGAGCTAACGCTGATCGTCTTTAATTAAAAAATGCAGATATGCATCTTTCTTCTCTTATAACTTGACTATTACTACTCGCGCAGATTTAAGATTTCCCATGGTAAAAGACATGATATTCATAGTCAGTTTAACACAGATTTTGGACAAATCTGTCATGCCCTTTTTTTAATTAACAGTCATTTATTCATAAGTTTGTAACTAAAATGTGACAAATTAGGTACTCTACAAACACTTGTCTAGAACACATTGAGCTTTTAGTACATCCGCCTAATGGTTTGCTGTGTGGGATGGGGAAGAAGTTATCGTTTTAAACATAGTAAAAAATGCGAACTTCCTAACCGACACCGGCAAAGTCGCTTCAGGGCTCATTAACCCTGTGACCCCGAGCCGGGGAGCTCCGGCGGGCTGCCGAGTCACGTTAACTAAAGGTAACAGAATCGGGCAAAAAGTGATGCCGTGAGCCGTATTCTATTTACAAAGGTAAAGGAAGGGAAAAAACGGGGTTTTAGAATAGTGCCTTTATAACAGACTTCTTGCTTTTTCAGTACTCGTTATAAGTGGACTCCAATGTACTGTTTAACTATCTGTCAAAAATGGGGTTCAGCCAATTTCAATTAGCATAATTTTTTTTTCAATATTTTGATTTAATTAAAATGGCTGCAATTTTCATTGAAAGTAGGGTAGAGTCGGGTAACTTCGCCACCTTCGCTCACTGACGGTGAAGAATCTCTGTGTGATGCAGTCAATTCATTTGACACGGACGAAACACACATAGGCCTTATATTGGCCAATCAAAATGCCCCCTCTGCCTTCCTTTTAAACGCTTTGCCTTCGTACTGTAAAGATATCGCATTTTTTATTAGGGTAGGTCATGGCCGGTAAATTCGCCAGCCTGGGGGTAAATTCGCCACCCCGATCGGGTAAATTCGCCACCCCGATCGGGTAAATTCGCCACCCCTTAATGCCATTTTATCTCTTGTTTTTGTGTTGCTTTTTCATTTGTTTCCTGGTTGTTGTTTTTTGGGGGGGTTTTTGTGGGGGTTTTTTGGTTTTTTTATTAAGTCAAATAAGAATGGAACAATTTTTTAAGCCCTTAGATACAGGAGATCACAAAATAAGAATATTTTCTTAACATCATCATCAGATAGGCTAATCTGTCTATTTATCAGCATTTTTAGTAGCCTTTTCAATCTTCTTCTGAAGTGCTTTCTCCTTCCTCTCTCTCTTTTCTTTTTCTTTCCTTTCCTTTTTTTCTGCTGCCTCTCGTTTCTCCTGGAGCACCTGTTCAGATGTTAATAGTCTGTGCGATGGAATCGCTCTTGATTTCCGAGTGGTTGTGTTTCCTGGGGACTGGGAAGCAATGCCAAAAATTTCATTCACGGTTTGGTTCCAGTAGTTTGCCTCCGGGAGTTGAGTTGGGTTGGTTTCTGGCTGAGTGTCGGTGACGGTTGGTGATGATTCATTGACAATATCATCAATGTGGACATCTTCTCCTTCGACGTTAACGGTGAAGTTGAAGAAATCAAGATTTCCTATTTCATCCATTGATATCGTCAAGACGTCCCCAACATCATCAATAGTTTGCTCTTCCACTTCCATGGGACATGGTGTTGGCGTTGCTGCAGGTTCAGATCAGGTTCAGATTCTGTTGATGACGATGATGCTGTTGCAACTGCAGGTTCAGATTCTGTTGATGACAATGATGCTGTTGCAACTGCAGCCCTATAAGCATCTCCTGGCAAGAAAGCCGATTCAGGTATTCTTGTCCTATCTACAGGGTGGATTCAAAATCCTTTTGTATCAACTCTGGCTTCAAAGTTGACATCCAGGTTTTGGAAAGAAGGCTTGGCCATGTCACTTTATTTATGATTTTCCCTAGATTGGCAGTTAAAAATTCTGTGCAGTGGCGTCTGTAGGCTGTCTTAAATGGTTTAAATACCACCCGGTCCAGAGGTTGGAGCATATGTGTGGTGTGAGGGGGGAGAGCCAAAACATGGACCAACTGTTCCTTCGCCATCTCGAGAAGTTCCAGGACCTCATGGCTGTGGTGTGAGTCTAGGATCAACAATTGAGGCCTTGAGTCTCCGCAGTTGGGGAGGAAAACTTGCTGAAACCATTGCACCCCTGTTCGTTTTTCCCTTGACGACGCACATAGGGGGCATAGGGGGCATGGCAGAACCTGCGGTGTTAACACATACCAAGGTGGTAATGTTGTCTTTGGACGGACTGCACCTGGTCACTACATTCCAGGCTCCTTTTGCAGCCAGAACCTTTGAAGCATCCGGGCAGAATGTGAGGCCCGTTTCATCGCAGTTCCAGATCTGTGCTGGCTTCTCTCGTAATCCCAACTCAGTTATGGTCTTGTGCAGATCTCCAAAATATCTGTCAACCACGTCCCTTTTCATCATAGCTAATCTGCTCGATGAGCAGTTCTCCAGAGTGCGAATTGCAATATCAGGTCGCCTTTTCTTTAGCTGCAACCAGTAATCCTTTCCAGGAACTCCATTTGTAAAGGGGGTCTTCAGGTGCAGCTTGCTGACAACTGATCCTACTTTCAGTAAATATTGCTGCTTGGTGATAGGGAATCCAGCAGCCGCAGCAGCGATGACCTTATCTACTATTTTGTTTTCAATGGCTTCGGGGATGCTTCTCTCTCTCCCAGCTCTTCTTTCCAGCTTGGATCGTCCCGAAACATGATCGGCAAGGGTCTTCCTGGGAATGCCGAATTGACGAGCTGCCCTAGAACAGCTCATCCCATTGGCAACTGCATCAATGGCTTTAACCAGATTCTCTCTGTCATATTTGCCGTACAAATTTTTTGACAGTGTTGGCATAGTGAATGGGTAGATATAGATCTAGACTTTGCAAAATTACTAGAAATAATAATGCAATAATGTTATATTACAACACACGTGTTAGGCTAGTAAATATTACAACAATGTATGTTAGTAACAAAAATTTAAGATAATTGTAAGGAACAGTGTTAGTAAAGGTTACAGCAATTTTAGTAACAAAAACTTGCAATTCAGGAAAATGTAAACTGTGAAATAATGTTAGTTATTGATTTCACAATAATAAAGAAATGATTGTTAAAGATTACAACAAAGTTAGTGATCAAAGATCAAGATAATTGCAACTTTACAGTACTGGCGAAGTTACCCGTCGGCCGTGGCGAATTTACCCGACGATAGGTAACCTTAGTCAAAGGTATTTATATAATTAAATTGATTGAAATAACTATTAAAGACCTTTACATAGAGATAATAGAGCAGTTAAATAAAAGGAATCAAGGGAAGAATATAGAAAATATAGATGATAGTCAGTCAAATAAGAATTAAAAGCAGAATGAGTAGGGTTAAGATGTGTAAGCTCTATGAAGAAGATTCATAGAAAGGGATGCGAATTGTAGAGCTGACGACGAAGAGACGCGTATGACATCACGATAGTGACGTCAAAACTGTAACAAAGGCTGTGATTAGTTATATAGATTAAGCCAAGGATCCCTGCTTCTCATTGGCATAAAATGTTTGCCTAATTAGAATAGAGAGGATAGGTTATTCCAATTTATTTAAGAGAGGGTGAACGGGGGTGGCGAAGTTACCCGACTGGCGAAGTTACCCGACTCTACCCTAACAGAGAGGTCAAAGAATGGTACCAAAATTCATAGGATGACATAGGCTTTCATATGAAACAGTTAGATTTGTCATACATCTGCTTCGTAAATTTGGTTTTTGGTACATACTCACGGTAACTTTTCACTAAACAGGGGAAACAAGTTAGGTTTTGTCCAAACACGCACGCAGCAATATCATTATGATGTCATGGACAAGGCAGAATTACCTGGAGGACCAAGCCACTGTCAGGACAATTTTGTCCTTCAAACCTTCCAACTGAATCCTGCATCCATCAGTAAAACACTTAATTGACTTATCTTTGACATTGGAGATATTCAAGAACAACTAATAAGAATATAGGAAATGGGTGGTAAGAGGTGCTCCTGTGCATCTATCGTCCTTATCTCTCCGTTTTCTTTTTTGTATTTGTTGCTTTCATATAACACCTTTAATCTTCGGCACATATGATTTTATTGTGTTGCAAATGCCGAAAAACGCATTGTCTAAAAAAAAAAGGATACAAGAAATCCATTTTATGACTCCAAATGTAGAAAGTTGATAGAGTGACTTGACAAAGACTTACATTGAAATGTGATTCTTTAATTTTAAATCTTTTAATAAAAAATTTAAAAACATTTTTGAGGGGGTTCTTTTATCATTTTCGTCCTAGGTTTTAATTTTTTGGTTATTGAAAGCATACAAGCAACTTACACTCTGTTCTGGCAACCAAAGCTGATTCGCCTGATGGCATAAAACCAGCTGAGATCAACAGAATCACAATCAGCACTGTGCTTCTCCTGCTCCTCACAGGGTAGCAACAGCCACCACCAGAAGGCGCCATCTTCTGTCAAATTCCCTGTTCAGTCTTTGGACGTGTTTCTCTAATGTTGTGTTCTTCAAACTCCTCACTGTGATGAAGATAGGACATTGGAATTGGCACCGTCAATGTTAATTATCTTTGTCAAAGGCTATCTGTTAAAAATCAAAAAATCAAATACAATATATATATACATCATACAAAAAGATAACAATATCAATACGAGAAATTGTAAGTTCAAACACTCTCTACTTCTAATATCAATATAATTTTCTGCTCTCAAATTAATGGTTGACCCAAGGGCTTTATCATATCATGAACATATTTTTGGCTATTTTGCTCTGCTGTGTTCCCATCCTTACACTTTCACACCCTTCTTTTTCTAAAAAGGGCTTCTGAGCTAGAAAGGAAAATGAACAGTTTAATATAGTGTTTGTACACCACGTGTACGAGGTCTGTGTATGTGTGTGTGTGTGTGTGTGTGTGTGTGTGTGTGGGGGGGGGGGGGGGGGGGGGTGTTTTTGGTTAGCGACACTGTTTTTTTTTATGGAATGGGTGGGGGGGGTAAGGGGTGTTTGGAGGGTAAGGGATTGGGGGTGGGGGGGGGGGGGTGATGTTGGCACTGGAACAGGAAGACCTGGGACACTTTCTTTCAGCACTTCCTACTTACTAGAATCTAGTAAAGTGCACTGCGTTTCTTTGGTCGACTTTTCAGGAGGTAAAGAGTTTATAATGAAGACGGAGTGGATTCGAAGCTAAAGACACAAGAGCTAAAAATAAAGTAAAACAAGATGGAAAAGAAAGAAAAAGAAAATCAACAGGAACGGTAATGGTAACAACAACAACATAAACAACTTTTATTTCCAACTTAAGGAAAAACTATATACATAAAAAGTCCAGACACATATCTAGATTTCTAGAGGTTAAATGACTTGATCAGGACAGTTGGTCATAAAAGGTAAATTAAAAGATAACAAAAATGTGTCATACAAACTTGACAATGATAAACTCAAAAGCCCCAATTATAAGTCATCTACTAGACTTTAGCATAGAATAAAATTTGTATCACTTACTAAACTCTTATATTTTATTAGGGCTGGTCTCTGCTGTACAAGTTTTAAAAATAAGCAAGCTCTGAGGCTAAGCAAAGGGTAAAAGAAACTGATTGATCCAACTTGTCTAGGAGGATACCAACTATCCACACAGAAAGGGATTTGAAGTTTTTAACAAAGTCTAGATCTAGATCTAGAATTTAGGCATCAGAACACCAAACGGGTACTCTGGAGGAGAGGATTGTATTGGCATCCGAAAACTTCAGTGCCAAGCAATTCGCCTATTTGCCCTGAAACTTGCCTGGCGTGGAAATTATCCTGTCGTTAGATTACATTTTGATTAGCTCATTTTCAGTCGAATAAATTAGTTCAGTTTCAGTACGCAAATATTACGTTTTTACCTAAACTACCTAAACATCAAGCCCAACTGGGACTGATAGGCCTATAACGTTCAGCAACTCCATACCTTTTACTTTCCTTGTCACTTCCGTGTGTACTCATTTGGACGCCATTTTCACGATTGACGAATCAAGTTGTCGCACCTGAGGACGCGACACTCGAAAAAGAAGTACTCGATAAATCTCGAGTGTCAGGTGTGTGCCTTCAAGGTAGGCCGAGGCATAGCCTACCTGATACATGTACATGTACACATAATATTTTGTATTATACTCATGTATGACTCTCAAAGATATAACCAGCTTTTCACATGTAATGTATATTTCTCACAAACTTGTAGTTAGTTAGTTTAAAGTTACTGAAGCACTGTATTTTTTTTTACTTATAAGAGAAACCAAAAGAAATCTTGTATGAAGTATCGTTTATATAGGCCTATAACTTTCATACCTAGTCTGTTTATCGCTGAATTATTTATTTTTAAATGAAGCTTACAGACTTTATCTGAACACCAATCTTTCTGAAACTTTGCTATAGAATAGATACCGTTTTGGTCTACCCCCTTTTGTAGTCGAAAAATCAGGTACAAGAGTGTATTATTTGCGGAGGTGTGGATCGAAGACTGATCTGGCCGATCTTCTCCCGTGTGGACAGTGGGGTGTGTAGGGCTGGACCTCACTGAGAGATGGGATTCTCTCGGCTCTTTTTCGGCTGACGTCTTTATTATTATTGCAGGCTACTAAATTCGTCTCTTTACAAATTCAGCAAATCTGGATCTTGCGTGGGTGCGCTAAACAGAGCGGTCTTGAGTTGCTTATAATGAGCGTGGGAAATATGACAACGCTCCAGGGATGCTTTCCCCGTATCTTTGCAGAGTTGTTTTTTGTTGGTTTTTTAAATCAAAAAATTAATTTTCTGTTCGCCGAGTGAGCGTTATTGTCTGGTGATAGCTCACCATAGAGTTATCTCTCTGGGAGGTGACAGCACTGAATGATGGCGTGAATACTCTCCATCTAGGCCCGCTGGAACGGGGGCATGTCTATGTTCCCTCTGCTCTATGTTCCCTCAAGTCGAGTCACATGCTATGTCATGCCATGTCATATCATGCCATGTCCCATGCTATACGCCATGCCATATTACATGACGTAAGTAAATAATCTCTTGACTTGAGGGAATATATATATATATATATATATATATATATGAGCTGAGGGGAACATAGAGCTAATTCTCCTAACGAACCGCTCTATGTTCCCTCAGCTATGTCCCCTCATTTCAAGTTAAATGGTTACCAGAGGTCAACTAGTGGTCAGAGTGATCAGTGGTCCAGCGTGAGTTTATAATGAAAATTACGTGAGAGAGAGAGAGAGAGAGAGAGAGAGAGAGAGAGAGAGAGAGAGAGAGAGAGAGAGAGAGAGAGAGAGAGAGAGAGAGAGAGAGAACCAAACGGATGGACAGACATACACACAGAAATACGGGCAGGAAAAAAGACAGACAAATAGAGTATGCGGGATCCAATTACACGCAGTGAGACATAACTCAATGTCACGCAGGTCTGGCAGCTTACTTTAACCGAAATAATGCATTTAACCAAGAGCTGAGGCCGCTGGAACAACTCAGTGTCTGGGACTCTGTCTTGCCACTTGACACGGAGTACGGAGCAAGGTCCTGAGGCGTCTCATGTGGGACTGACCGCGTTTGTAGGCGAAGAGCAGGGTGACATAAACTATGATAAACTACTACTGCTCTATAGGCTACACTTTGAGCTTGGAGTCAAAACTCAGTCCTCTTCGCTCTCAGTTCCCAGACTTATAATGCGGTAAAAAATTCGTGGCGCAACTTGTCAAATATCTTCTCAACTATCGAACACAGACTCTTCAACTTGTGCACAGTGACGTGTATCGATTTGTCTTAACATATCAATATTTTTGTAAACACCTGTTAGCTGTATTCTAGAAAATCCCTTTATAAATACTAATTTTTAGAAAACCCATGGCGTGGTTTCTATAGATTTTTAAAGGTTTACACTGTGACAATATCGCTTTTAAAATAAATTAAAAGCAAGTTCGTCATTTTTTTCTAAAGGCGAGACTTGTCATTCATGAGCTGTGACGTAAGTCATGTGCGAACACAAAGTGTGTGTGAGAAGCGGGAAGTGTTGAGAACAATTCCATTTTCCGCGTGAAAGATTTGTAGTATTTTATATGAATTTATGAAGAAAAGTTTTTAAAATCTAGCCTCAATTGTTGTGGAAAAATATGATAAAGTTAGGACAAATTGATACAAATTGCTGTGCAAAGTATGAGTGATATTTTTACACCCGTTGAAAAGATGTTAAATTGAGGATAAGTTGCGCCACAAAGTTTTGACCGCACAATTGTAGTCCTTTCGTTTGCTGAAGCAGTACTGGCTCGGATGATTCTGTGGCCACTTCCTCGTCGGTGTTAGCTGAGCGTGATAAAGTGTTACTCAAGAAGACAAACTTGTCCACAGCTGCTGTAACACGCTCAGAACACCACCGTGTAATAAAGACTACCGTAGTGGTTTTGGCGTAGAAGCTTTCATGCAATAACAATAACCACTACCGTAGTGATTTTTGCACATTTGCTGTGAACATTACCCTAGTGACTTTGGCGTACGCTATGAACACTACAAGTACGGTGGAACTCGGATTCAACGAGCTCGGATTCAACGAGAACTCGGATTCAACGAGATGAGATAGATTCCCCGTTTTTTTTTCCTTCTTTAAAATCAATTTAAAAAATAACTCGGATTCAACGAGCATTTAAATCAGCGAGCTCGGATTCAACGAGGTCGCTTCCAGGGTGAACAGCCCCCCGCAGACGTGGCTTTGCTCATTTTTCTCCCAGAACGAACTTCGTTTATTGCTGGAACCTATCCATTGAACCTGCATCGTGAACCATTATTCACTTAGCCGATTGCATGCGATCAATCAGCGGCCTTTTTAAAAACCAACACATGCGTAGTTGGCACGCGCACGTATCTACTCTGGCGTGTGTCGGGGTCGGATGGGCAGCCTGCACACGTGTGGCTGTGTGTGCGTGTCGGGGATTTGGGGATGGGGTGGGTGGGCTGTGTTTAACAGTCTAATGTTATTGATTTCGTTAGTCGTTTCTATACTTCTACTTCTACTGCCATGCGAGGTACACAATTTCTGTAATCACTCTCTGTGGGTGGTTGGCGGGTGCTCTGGTGTGGTTTGCTCCTTCTTTCCTGTCAAACATCTATCGTCCTTATCTCCCGTTTTCTTTTTTGTAGTTTGTTGCTTTCATATAACACCTTTAATCTTCTGGCGCTCATATGACCTTATGCAGTTGCGAGCACCATAAAACCTCTACTAAAACAAAACAGAACATAAAAAAGAAGAAGGGGAGATAAGGACGATAGATGTTTGATAGGAAAGAAGGAGCAAACCACACCAGAGAACCCGCCAACGGCCCACTTTCTGTACCCTGAAATAAAAAGTAGATTATTATTATTCAATCTGACAGCTGCCTTGCAACAACCAACCTCAGAGACTGACAATGCGTAGTCACGGGATGGGCAGAGCTGACTGTGAGAGTGACATCACTTTCACAATTTTCTCCCATTTAGCGCATCAAACTATACTCTGTCTGTACAGACAAGGAAGCTGATAAATGGTACTCATCTTTTCCCACTGTCAATTTCAGAAGCTATTTACAATTGAAAGTCAAAGAGGAAGGGGAAGGGGAAGTAAAAGATAACATAAAATGTCAATTGTATTTTTTTAAAACAAAAAATTAAAGATATTTACAAATATTTGAAGGGAGAGAGCACAAAGTCTGATCCACCCTGCAGTTTGAGAGGAATCTTAGACTAGCGAAGTAGAAAAAAACTAATTTACTGTCTTGCCACTGGACATACAATGGAATTAATCATTGAGACATTTCATTTAACCCTTTGTCTCCGAATGTTTTTTCCGCGCTTGGACGGAATTTAATTCTGGTCAGTCAAAATGGAACACAGGGCCATTTACACAGTGGGCTATAAATTTTGTCCCCAAATTAAGCAACACCAGCGTTTTATACCTCATTAGAAAGGGAAATGAATGTAGAATCAGACTAAGTAAACTGCTGAGCCAAAATATCAATCAAATTGTAATTCATGGAAATAGTACAAACCGGACCAAAAGCAAACAGTGCAAAAAAAAAAAAGAAGTCAAATCTGCGAATCACCAGCAAAGTAAAAATATAAATTGCAATAGAATTATTTCTAAAATATTTAATTCAGTCAATCTACATCCACTTCTGAAAGTGCATGTCAATTTTCATGGTAAAAAGATAATTGTTGGCAAAGTTACAGCCATCTTTGTGCAATCAGCTGAGCTTGGAAATCATTAACATACATCCATAAACTGAAACAATGCCTGATTGAAAAACTTCTTTTTTTAAGTTAAACTATCAACCAATCAATTGAACAGACCCCCCTCCCCCTAGAGAAAAATCTAACATCTATGTACAGAATACTAGTCATACTATGAATGTACTGATATTATTTGGAAGTAAACTATCGCGCTCTTATCGGTCGGTGGCACAAGCCACTCATCCAAACATGACCACCTCACTGGCCTGTGCTATCGGCCACTCAGAGATAATGGGTTAATACTTTGAGCAACTTCTGGACATGTAGTCAGGACAAAAGCTGAAGCTTTAATTGAATATCCTCTGAAACATAAGTGTCAAACTCGCCCAAGGGGCAGCATCCGGCCTGGCAAACAATTATATCCCACCAACAAGAGCATTACAGGTAATCCTTAGGTCCAAACATTTAGCGAACTGGTTGCCTAAAAAAAAGGTGCTAAACATCTAGCTCTGACAAACTGGCATAAGAGGAAAAATTGGTATGCCTCGATTTGTTATTATTATGACTTTAATCCATATTATTGTTTTAAAAAAAGGTTTAGTTTTCCGCAGCTCAATGAATGTTTGTCCAGGTCGGCCCGCAACCTTAAGTGTAAAATTTGAGTTTGCCGCCGAGTGGGATTGATTTTGACACCCCTGCTCTAAAACAACAGTAATTTGATACTAAGCTTAGTCTTTGAATTTTATTGGTTCTGAATCATAACCAACAGCAATTCCTAGACTATTGGAGAACAAAAGGGCAGACAACTTGAAGGATATCTGAGAAAGAAAAGACATGTGTTCATATTTCTCTACCAATGTAATCCTACAACAGGTAATATATTAAATGAGTAATTATTGGCTGACTTAACATGACCCACCAGGGGTATGTAGGTATACATGATCATAATAAACAGAGACGACCCAAAAGAACATATCTACGACTTCTGTGGTTAAGTCATTGTCATAAAGAAAAAGACAAGTTTAATTTTTGTACAAAAACAGGGCTAATTTAAATATATACAATCACCCACGTTAAGGAACATGCAAAACAGTACTGCACCAGAACACCATCGTGGAGCAACAACACAACAAGACATAAGAAAGACTGAAGATACCACAGAAGAATCATTGATCATTTGTAAGAAAAAGAGAAACAATGTAAGCAGATGGGGTTACGTGGTTTCCTACAACAAATTGTCATGAACGTTCTACAAAGGGTCCAGTGTCCGTTAACGTCGTAGTCCAACATCCGTCTTACAATGAACATGATAGATTCAGCTCAGCCGTGAGTGAGCATGGACGATAGCAATACGGTAATATGGCCAAGGAGGATTCAATATCAAAGTCAACAAAAACATGAAAAGCATTTCTCAACACTTTCTTTCCTTTTCCAGGAAACAAATCAAGACAGCAATGATAGAAATAACTGATAACCCAAAAAATAACACAAGTACAGCATAACGTACAGTTCAACAGTTCATCTTCAAGTTAAACAAAACTATCTCTTTTTTGTCCATTCAATTATAAGTGTGCTTTGTTCCCTAAAAGACCCATTGTGGCAACTGTATGTTTGTAAGTAGTGTGTTTACCCTAAAACAATCACATACACAAGCAAAAGCATTTATTGAGAAATCATAGAATTGATAAATGAATTTGGCACACACAAGTAAATTCATTGATAAGAAATATTAAAAGGATATAACAGCAGTAAATTTGTGTAAACAGCAACATTTAAAACTTCAATAAACCTGTACATGTGAATTGTAGGGGGTATGCATTATCATAATGTATATCATTATTGTCACGTTCAAATCTCCAATTCTAAATGAAAAGCACTGGGGAAAAACGACTGTAGTGACAAACTGGAAATTGTGAGGGCGCCAAGTTTAAAAGCTTGTTGAAGCATAACTTCATACTTGTTTGATTAGATTTTTATTGTTAAGTAGTACTGTTCTGAATGGGAAATCTAACAATAATAATCAACCAACAGTTGAAAAGAAGTACAGTTATGAGTCAACAAGTGTTCAAAATTGGTACCCTAACGATTTTCAGTTTGTGACTACAGTCGTTTTTCCATTGAAGTATTCAAATAGGAACATCTAACAGGACAATCCTTGTTAAACCCAACACCTCCCCACCCCCACTGTTTTTTTCACTGAAAAGGCCATAAATTCAGAATCTGCAGGTACAAGGAAAATGTGCAGCAGCAGCTGAATGAAAGAAATTTTTTGCTGGGGGAAATGAAGCATAGTCAAGTCACTAATGCAACCTGAATATGGAATATTAAAATTGCAGACAGTAGATTTGGACATGACAATGATGATATCATACTACATCTACACAGGATTGACAATAGCAAACTATTGCAAACAGAAAAAAGACACAAAATTACTGGTAGACTGGGCAAAGCACTTGAATATTCTAGATTTGATCAAATTGTAATGGGAGTTCGTGTTCTGTCCATGTCTGCTTGTGTGTATGAATGAGAGAGAGAGAGAGAGAGAGAGAGAGAGAGAGAGAGAGAGAGAGAGAGAGAGAGAGAGAGTTTAAACGACATCCGCCGATATTGAGCAAAGGGA
>NW_004798223.1:176781-183810 GCF_000002075.1 Aplysia californica | reverse complement strand
GGGGGGACACTAGCGGTCCGAACATTGAACGTCGCCGATACAAACCCATCAGAGTCTTTTTTCCCCCCTCGGCAACTGATCACTATTACAATAATAAGCTGGTCTTGCCGTAGATCTACATAATGAATTGTGCGCTGGTCTATGGAATCTAAAGTTGCCGTATGCTAGGCTCTACACAGTAATACAACTTTTTGGTATACAATCTAGATGACTCAGGCGTGTGCATTTGAACGAACCGGTGAAGAAATGGAAATGGATTGGGCACACCCTAAGGAGACCCCAGACAAGCATCATCAGACAGGCTTTGGCGTGGAATCCACAATGAAAACGTAAGAAAGGAAGACCAAAGGTGACATGAAGGCGAGCGGTACAAGCGGAAATGAAAATGGAAAAGGCGGTCACATTATGGATACAGCTAGAAAAGGATGCTCAGGACAGGCTTCGTTGGAGAAAATATGTTGTTGATGGCCTGTGCTACACTGGGAGTTAGAACGGGCAAGAGAGAGAATATACGTACATCTGGTTTTAGTGTTGTTGTTTTTTGCGTGACAGTAGTTTATTTAGCGTGATCATTGATCGGGATAGTGTTTTTTTTAGCCTACTTGAATTTGAATAGTATTTTTTGCTTGAAAGAGAGTGATGTCATTGATATAGCCAGAAATAGTGATTTTGACGTTGAGGCCTATGCTATAAATACAAACGATAGTGGATTTTGCATGATAGTAGTGAATTAAGAGTGAGAAGCTGAAAATAGAAGGGTTTGCGTGATTGTATGATATACGAGAGGCATACCACAAAGTTTTTTTTACCTGACTATGAAGGAATAAAGGTAGAACGCTGAAATTTGATACTAAGCTTAGTCTTTCTTTATGTAGTCGCCTCCCAGAGTTATACATTTTTGCCATCTGTGTATGACCTTGAAAAGACCTTAAGAATAGAGGACCCTCTCTATGTCAGAAAACCAGACCTCATCATCACTATTTTTAAACCAAAATTTTATCACAGCATAGAATGGGCAATCAGTTCCATATACAGCATGCATCTCCGTAAAAATATCCTGCAGTTGCTTGCCTTGCAAGAACAAATACTTCATTTCTGCCCTGCGCTCAATTTTCTCCATTTTTAGGTTCAAACTGGTGAATAACATACCCCCATTCACTTTCTGTGCGCTGGTGGTAAAACCAGTAATCTGAAATTCCCCAAAATTTACAATCATTCTAGGAAGATGGTTGTTGGCTTTCATTCCAAATTTCAGCTTTCTACCTTTATTCCTTTATGGTCAGGTAAAAAACTTTTGGTATGCCCCTCGTATATTATTGCTTAAGACTATACGTACATCTGATGGTAGTTTTTTTTTTGTTGGGGGGGGGGGGGGGGGGGGAGTTGCGGGACAGTAGTTTATTTAGCGTGGAGGTCTGAGCTATAAACGCAACTTGTAGTGCTTTCAGTGTTGCCAAAATGAATATATTATGGTAGTTTTTGTCGCATACAGTGATTTTGGCTTATTACACCGCCACTCTCTGGTCGTTGGTTGCAATGCAGGGCTCTGTCTGTGTGTGAGTGCAGCTGTCGGGACTGGCTGGTGCATTAAATGTACTTTGGTCTTCCTGGTGGAAATTGTGGGGTTGAAGTCTTCGCTGGCTTTGGAGAAAAATAATATACCCATGCTTCCCTGCTTCCCTGCATACCTGACTGTGCACTGGCGTCAATTCGCTGTCTCCAACTATGAGGAAACCATGGTTTGGTTTGGTTTTTGCCTGCAGCCTCAGAAAGTTGAAGAGTTTTCTGTTGGTACGGTATCGGAAACCAACATTAAAGGCCCGGTTACACGTAACGATAAATCGTATAAAAATTGGACGATCAAACGTTCCTACGACAAATCGTAACGGGCAACCGCAAAATTGTATAAGAATTGGACGGCTGGACGACGGGTTGGAGACCTGATGAGGAATCAAACGTCGCTTGGTATTTTTTGTGCGATCTACGAATAGGTCAGTTTTGGGAAAGGCAAGCTGGGACGCAGAACCCTTTTGAAGTTTGCCGCCGCGCGGGATTAAAATTTGCGGGCAGAATTTTTGAAAAACAATTGTCTTAACTATAAGAACTGATTTTTAAAAATATTTTTTTTGTTGGAAACAGCATATCAAAATAACTGCCGTGTAGTCCCGGCTTTGAGAAGAATAGGACTGACGTGGTGCTAGCATGTCGTACGAGGCGACTAAATGGCGAACCAGGTTGTGACTCCCAAAACAGAGTCATCCTGCCTCCAGGTCGGGGGTTGAGTCACGTGGCTTACAACCTCTCTCGTAAAAAGAACCTGTTACAGAAACACATACAAGCAGAAACCATTATCTCTGCTTGGCTGATCGTGGATCTTCTCCGAATGGAGAGTTTATGACGCAAGGGGAAACGGGCATGAGAGAGATGAAGCTCACTTGGAACGAGCTTGGAAGGATGTCCCAGGACAGAGATAAATGGAAGGAGCTTGTATGTGGCCTATACCCTGCCAGGGGTGAAAGGCATTGATGATGATGATGATATCAAAATAAGCAAAGTGGTTTGTGAAGAACCTGGTGTGGTGCGATATCTAACTTTAGCAAACGTTGTTTTTAAATTATTGTCAATTTTGAATCTGAAGTTGTGTATCAAGGTCACCCACTGCTTTGTGTGTCTGACGCCAAAGCAGTCACTTAACAGTGTACCCAATGGCGACGTGGTCGAAACGCTATGTTTTCTCTCAGTTGAGATATACAGACACTCGAATGCCTGTGGACGATAAAGTTCAGAGACAACAGTAATATATTAATAGAGGGCATACGAAAAACTTGTATCATTTTGCAAACAGTTTAGTCAAGATGCAACTAAGGACTTCGTGATTTTTAAAAAAATATCTCAGACAGTGTGAGTGGATAATATATTTCTTTTAAAATAAAGTTTAAAAGCTAGTCTTTTGTCCAAATAAGCCTTGTTTTCTTTGTTTTGTTAAGTAATGTAACAGCACACAGTGTGCGATCAAGTCACTCGTCGTGAAGTCATAGTGGCTTTGTGGCGCAAGAAAGAGGAATATCTCCCCAATCGAAAGAGAATTGAACGACAATTTGGAGTGTAGTATATACAGAATATGCACTTTGATAAAAGTAATTGTTCTTAATATATGCGACGGGTCTGACACGATGTGTCACTGCGTCTGCCGGGGCTTCACAGATGGTGTCGGTCAACATAACGGTAATACCATGCTGAACAGGATTCATCAGGGTATGGGTAAAGGCCACGAATAAACACTTTCCACATTCTGGGCTGTCCTCTTGACTGGTCCAGAAGCTCCTGTTTCCCAAGATCGAAAAAATATAGATGTGTTTGGTAGTGTTTCTGTAACTTTTAAAAAAAGTTTTTATTTTTATATGGTTGGGTAGTTGGCCCTCTGCCAACTGGCACTTTTTGGGGGACCAGACCAACGTACCTTTAGTCGCCTCTTACGACAGGTATTATTCTTTGCTCCACTTTTTAAACCCTATGAGCCCCCTTACCCACACAACCTGCAGGGGCAGACTTGGCTCCTACGGAGATGGGAAAAAGTATGGAGTGCTCGTCGTGACCCCGCACTCTTGCGATCATGCCATTGTGGAACTGCTAGACCATCGTGATGAACTTTGCAGGGCATTCAAGCTTGACCGTTATCTTCCTCTGCTCTTTAAATTACGACCAGCAGTGTCAAACGCTTTTGTCAGGTACACATACTATAATCACTGTGATGTAGGGCTTAGCTTTCTTTGTGGTTGTGTTTTTTAAATTTCATTTTAGTAAAAGTAGGAGTTTTTATGCCCCCAAAGACACAATTTAGATCACCACTGACGAGGTGGGCTTCGATCCTGCCTGTCAAGGCCAATCCGGGCTGAACTGGCTGAGAAGGATACAACGTTCCAAGACAAGATATAAAAAAATTATTTTAAAAAACCTTCACCCCACTCGGGAATCAATCTCGGGTCTTCTGTGTGCAACTTCGGTTTCATAAAGTAACTACGATGGGGAGACGTTTACAGACACTAGATAGAATAAAAGTAAAGCAGATAAAGATACATGTACATGTATTAATATTATGAAGATTTAAAAAATGATATCACTTGAAAACAAGGGGCAATAGCCGATATATATATATATATATATCACTTCTTGATAACCTATTTTAGTTCATGTATGTGATAAAAACGATCTCATTCGTCCTTGGTCGAAGTGTATGTAAACTTTTGGAATACATTAAGGAAGCGGAAAATCTGGCATCCTTGCAGGAAAGAACAGAAGAACGTTCATCTAGATATGCACTGGCACAGACAGAGGAAAGACCCTCTGCGACATTTTGGAGAGAGCAACGGAGCATCAATGGACATGTCCAGAGTGCAGGGATGTTGCTTCCTGAAACAATGAACAATGAATGCCCCCACAGACACAATTTAGATCACCACTGAGGAGGCGGGCTTCGATCCTGCCTGTCAAGGCCAATCCGGGCTGAACTGGCTGAGAGGGATACAGTGGAAACCTGATATAACAGGGATAGTGGGAGTAGAGAAAATGTCCTGTTATATCCGATCCCTGTTAAATCAGAAATGCAAGGAAAGTAAGCAATTGTGGACTAATCCAGCTGTACTTATTCATGGGTAGTTTCCCCTGCCACAAGTACCCACAATCAGGGGTTTTGGCACCAACTCCCTCCTTGCCTACTTAAACCACATCAGATGAGCTTGGTCCATAGCATCTGCATCGAGTAGTCTCATCTTCTTTCGATCCAGAGCAAACTTTGCATTGGAGTATGCTGCCACTATCTTCTCTCTATCCTTGATAATGTTGTGAATCGACCCTTGTGTGGAATTTCGAACTGACGACAGATCTCTGCCAGAGGAGCTTGCTTTTTGTTAACAGCCTGGGTTATTTCGTATTATTTGTCAATTAAAAGGCATTTTCTCTTGCGCTTGACATCGTTGGTGACACATTAGTCGTGCGTGTCGCGTGTTGCTAGGTTTCGGGCTAGATCGAGGTCTGCAGCACACCGCAGCCCTCTCTCGCTTCACACGCTGCGTGTGCTTGCAGTGGCATGGCTTGCGTGGGCTTGCTCCATCATTGCGTTACTCTCTCTCTCTCTCTCTCTCTCCTCTTACTTTTTACACATTGTCAACGAGCCTTTGTCCCTGCTATAACCGGTTGGTCTCCAATGAGGCCCTGTTATTGCCGGTAACTTTTAATATAGACAAAGAGTAGGAAAAAACGGGGATTTAAAAAATCCGTTATTACCGGATCCCTGTTATTACCGGGCCTGTTATATATGGTTTCCACTGTACAATGTTCCAAGACGAGATAAAATAAAATTTAAAAAACCTTCACCCCACTTGGGAATCAATCTCGGGTCTTCTGTGTGCAACTTCGGTTTGATAACTACGATGGGGAGACGTTTACAGACACTAGATAGAATAAAAATAAAGCAGATAAAGATACATGTACATGTATTATGAAGATTTAAAAAATGATATCACTTGAAAACAAGGGGCAATAGCCGATATATATATATCAGTTCTTGATAACCTATTTTAGTACATGTATGTGATAAAAACGATCTCATTCGTCCTTGGTCGAAGTGTATGTAAACTTTTGGGAATACAAAAAGGAAGCGGAAAATCTGGCATCCTTGCAGGAAAGAACAGAAGAACGTTCATCTAGATATGCACTGGCACAGTCAGAGGAAAGACCCTCGGCGACATTTTGGAGAGAGCAACGGAGCATCAATGGACATGTCCGGAGTGCAGGGATGTTGCTTCCTGAAACAATGAACAATGAATGTATGTAAACTTCATCCGACAACAGGATTTGGCTATAGGATGAATTAAAATCATGTCAGTTCTGGCAGTCCTGTTATAGGCCGGGCCCGCTGTACAAAATATGTTCCCTGCAGCAACTCTGGGCCCAGAAAGTACCTTTTCACACGAAAGCACGTTATAATATTAATATTACAGCCCAGTCCATTTGTATCAGCCTGTTATTACAGAGGAACTTGATAACAGTGATAAATCAAATCCTCATTTTTTTTCTCTATAAGTGTAAGTAATATGAATGGGTTCAATCTGCGCAGACTCAGATATAACAGTGATCTTGCAGCACATGAACTTGCTTTCGATCCGTCAAATTATTAAAATTTGTCTCAACCAAGACTTTTCGCCTGTTTGTATGATCGCTTGCCTAGGCACAAACTTTCAAACACATACCCCGCAATATAATATAGTAAGCTGAAGATGCAATGGTACTGGTTGTATCCCTTGATAACGGTTATAACAGGACTCGCTTATAACAGAGAAAAACTGCCGGTGCCGTCTGTCCTGTTATATCCGAGTTTGACTGTACTGTACTGTATAAAGAATGTGTACTACCGATATATTTTTTGAGATGATAGGCTCTCAAACTCGCAACCGTAAGGTCATAGTTTCGGATCCCGTCAAGGCCCGACATTGTGTCCTTGGGAAAGGCATTTTACTCGATACTAATTTTCCTCACCAGGTAAGAATGGGCATCCGTCGGTAGATAACAAACGATTTTTATCAGTTCGTTGGTGTTTGAGCGCCTGCGATCCGCAGTTTGCACTGTCATGTTTCCCAGGAAACCAAGAATGTATCCGAGGGCTCTGAAGTTTGCTGGGGTAGTAATATTTGTAAATCATAGAGCACGCCGTAGAGCGTAGATATGCGCTATGTAAATGCATTTGTATTATCATCATCATTCGTAAAATAATACACGACACATCAACAAAAACAACACTGACATGCATAGCTAGATTTATTTCCTTGTATATATATATTGAATTTTATATTATGAATGATAAGAAGTAATATGATTCCAACAGTAAGCAAACAAGCAAGAAAGCCTATAGTGCCATCATGATCAGCTAATGGAAGCCTAAAGTGAACAAGCACATTATAAATATTGTAAGTATAATATCACGAATCTGACAACAGGGCTGATAATGATAGAAAATTTTTTAAAGAAAAAGAA
>NW_004798223.1:144550-176681 GCF_000002075.1 Aplysia californica | reverse complement strand
TATATATATATCACTTCTTGATAACCTATTTTAGTTCATGTATGTGATAAAAACGATCTCATTCGTCCTTGGTCGAAGTGTATGTAAACTTTTGGAATACATTAAGGAAGCGGAAAATCTGGCATCCTTGCAGGAAAGAACAGAAGAACGTTCATCTAGATATGCACTGGCACAGACAGAGGAAAGACCCTCTGCGACATTTTGGAGAGAGCAACGGAGCATCAATGGACATGTCCAGAGTGCAGGGATGTTGCTTCCTGAAACAATGAACAATGAATGCCCCCACAGACACAATTTAGATCACCACTGAGGAGGCGGGCTTCGATCCTGCCTGTCAAGGCCAATCCGGGCTGAACTGGCTGAGAGGGATACAGTGGAAACCTGATATAACAGGGATAGTGGGAGTAGAGAAAATGTCCTGTTATATCCGATCCCTGTTAAATCAGAAATGCAAGGAAAGTAAGCAATTGTGGACTAATCCAGCTGTACTTATTCATGGGTAGTTTCCCCTGCCACAAGTACCCACAATCAGGGGTTTTGGCACCAACTCCCTCCTTGCCTACTTAAACCACATCAGATGAGCTTGGTCCATAGCATCTGCATCGAGTAGTCTCATCTTCTTTCGATCCAGAGCAAACTTTGCATTGGAGTATGCTGCCACTATCTTCTCTCTATCCTTGATAATGGTAAGTAATGGGGTGTGAATCGACCCTTGTGTGGAATTTCGAACTGACGACAGATCTCTGCCAGAGGAGCTTGCTTTTTGTTAACAGCCTGGGTTATTTCGTATTATTTGTCAATTAAAAGGCATTTTCTCTTGCGCTTGACATCGTTGGTGACACATTAGTCGTGCGTGTCGCGTGTTGCTAGGTTTCGGGCTAGATCGAGGTCTGCAGCACACCGCAGCCCTCTCTCGCTTCACACGCTGCGTGTGCTTGCAGTGGCATGGCTTGCGTGGGCTTGCTCCATCATTGCGTTACTCTCTCTCTCTCTCTCTCTCTCCTCTTACTTTTTACACATTGTCAACGAGCCTTTGTCCCTGCTATAACCGGTTGGTCTCCAATGAGGCCCTGTTATTGCCGGTAACTTTTAATATAGACAAAGAGTAGGAAAAAACGGGGATTTAAAAAATCCCTCTGTTATTACCGGATCCCTGTTATTACCGGGCCTGTTATATATGGTTTCCACTGTACAATGTTCCAAGACGAGATAAAATAAAATTTAAAAAACCTTCACCCCACTTGGGAATCAATCTCGGGTCTTCTGTGTGCAACTTCGGTTTGATAACTACGATGGGGAGACGTTTACAGACACTAGATAGAATAAAAATAAAGCAGATAAAGATACATGTACATGTATTATGAAGATTTAAAAAATGATATCACTTGAAAACAAGGGGCAATAGCCGATATATATATATCAGTTCTTGATAACCTATTTTAGTACATGTATGTGATAAAAACGATCTCATTCGTCCTTGGTCGAAGTGTATGTAAACTTTTGGGAATACAAAAAGGAAGCGGAAAATCTGGCATCCTTGCAGGAAAGAACAGAAGAACGTTCATCTAGATATGCACTGGCACAGTCAGAGGAAAGACCCTCGGCGACATTTTGGAGAGAGCAACGGAGCATCAATGGACATGTCCGGAGTGCAGGGATGTTGCTTCCTGAAACAATGAACAATGAATGTATGTAAACTTCATCCGACAACAGGATTTGGCTATAGGATGAATTAAAATCATGTCAGTTCTGGCAGTCCTGTTATAGGCCGGGCCCGCTGTACAAAATATGTTCCCTGCAGCAACTCTGGGCCCAGAAAGTACCTTTTCACACGAAAGCACGTTATAATATTAATATTACAGCCCAGTCCATTTGTATCAGCCTGTTATTACAGAGGAACTTGATAACAGTGATAAATCAAATCCTCATTTTTTTTCTCTATAAGTGTAAGTAATATGAATGGGTTCAATCTGCGCAGACTCAGATATAACAGTGATCTTGCAGCACATGAACTTGCTTTCGATCCGTCAAATTATTAAAATTTGTCTCAACCAAGACTTTTCGCCTGTTTGTATGATCGCTTGCCTAGGCACAAACTTTCAAACACATACCCCGCAATATAATATAGTAAGCTGAAGATGCAATGGTACTGGTTGTATCCCTTGATAACGGTTATAACAGGACTCGCTTATAACAGAGAAAAACTGCCGGTGCCGTCTGTCCTGTTATATCCGAGTTTGACTGTACTGTACTGTATAAAGAATGTGTACTACCGATATATTTTTTGAGATGATAGGCTCTCAAACTCGCAACCGTAAGGTCATAGTTTCGGATCCCGTCAAGGCCCGACATTGTGTCCTTGGGAAAGGCATTTTACTCGATACTAATTTTCCTCACCAGGTAAGAATGGGCATCCGTCGGTAGATAACAAACGATTTTTATCAGTTCGTTGGTGTTTGAGCGCCTGCGATCCGCAGTTTGCACTGTCATGTTTCCCAGGAAACCAAGAATGTATCCGAGGGCTCTGAAGTTTGCTGGGGTAGTAATATTTGTAAATCATAGAGCACGCCGTAGAGCGTAGATATGCGCTATGTAAATGCATTTGTATTATCATCATCATTCGTAAAATAATACACGACACATCAACAAAAACAACACTGACATGCATAGCTAGATTTATTTCCTTGTATATATATATTGAATTTTATATTATGAATGATAAGAAGTAATATGATTCCAACAGTAAGCAAACAAGCAAGAAAGCCTATAGTGCCATCATGATCAGCTAATGGAAGCCTAAAGTGAACAAGCACATTATAAATATTGTAAGTATAATATCACGAATCTGACAACAGGGCTGATAATGATAGAAAATTTTTTAAAGAAAAAGAATACCCCCCCCCCCCCCCCCTACTTTCCATTATTAAATTTTTGCTGATAAATTTTTACCATCTAAAACAGAATAGGCAGAATTTAAAAACAGTCATTTAGATATATTAAAATAAAATGGTCGGGATTCGTCACACAATTCCATCTTCAATAATGGCGTCAAACTCCTCAAAAACAACTTTCAGAAAGGTCAGAAATGAGTTTGAACCACATTGCCAACACCAGTCATATGCTGCACAAGTAAATAAGCTAATAATAGCAAACTCTATTCTAAGAGACTGTAGCCCTGCATACCTGAACATCTGTCCTGTTGGAATAATTTCGGGTAATTTGATATTATTCTGTTATACCTTGAAAAAGAATAATTTAATTCAAGTATATTCTATGTCTACTTTAATTTAAGTAAGAACGGCACTTGCAACACAATAAGGCCATATACATGCCTAAGAATAGAGGTGTTACAAGAAAGTAACGAACACAAAAAAAGGAGGAGAGAAAAGGAAGATAAATGTTCGATAGGAAAGAAGGAACAAACCACACCAGAGAACCCGCCAAACACCTATATCTATGTCTACAAGGGCCACACTCTTCATAGAAACATAATTTTTTTTAAACGAGGACCTATGTACAGCACCGCACAGTGTCATTTCCTTACATAATTCCAATCAGTAAATTTTCTTACTGTATTTCAATCAATTATATTTTACACAAATTGGTCCAAATTTTCTTCCTGCCCATTTAGTATTTAGTTGGGGGTTTGTTTTTTTCTGCTTCGAAAAGCTGAAACTTTCTGTACCCTTTTGTTTGTTTTAGTAGAGGTTTTACGGTGTTCGCAACTGCATAAGGTCATATGAGCGCCAGAAGAGTAGAAGTGTTACAAGGGAGTAACATACATTAAAAAAACCCAAATAAAACCCTGGGCCGTGCCACTGACTGAAGGCCATTCCGAAAGGGGGGACATTTCTCGTTCTAATGCACAGTAGAATTGTAAATGGGCTGATCCAACAATGTCATGCTCATAACTGTGCCTGAACTACAACAGGGAACTGCTGCTTTTTCTTTCCTAATCCTTACTATCGTCATGTTTCTTCTACTTCTTTTGCATGTTTGTCACTCTCTTGTGACCCGCTATTTGCGGGGTGCCTTGATAGTCAAAGCAGACTTTGTGCTGCTGAAGTTAAAGATGTGAGCAGAGTAAGTCTGATTCCTTGTAAGGCCTTCTCTGTTGACGTCCACCCCTTGGCGCTCATATGACCTTATGCAGTTGCGAGCACCATAAAACCTCTACTAAAACAAAACAGAACATAAAAAAGAAGAAGGGGAGATAAGGACGATAGATGTTTGATAGGAAAGAAGGAGCAAACCACACCAGAGCACCCGCCAACGGCCCACTTTCTGTACCCTGAAATAAAAAGTAGATTATTATTATTCAATCTGACAGCTGCCTTGCAACAACCAACCTCAGAGACTGACAATGCGTAGTCACGGGATGGGCAGAGCTGACTGTGAGAGTGACATCACTTTCACAATTTTCTCCCATTTAGCGCATCAAACTATACTCTGTCTGTACAGACAAGGAAGCTGATAAATGGTACTCATCTTTTCCCACTGTCAATTTCAGAAGCTATTTACAATTGAAAGTCAAAGAGGAAGGGGAAGGGGAAGTAAAAGATGACATAAAATGTCAATTGTATTTTTTTAAAACAAAAAATTAAAGATATTTACAAATATTTGAAGGGAGAGAGCACAAAGTCTGATCCACCCTGCAGTTTGAGAGGAATCTTAGACTAGCGAAGTAGAAAAAAACTAATTTTCTATCTTGCCAATGGACATACAATGGAATTAATCATTGAGACATTTCATTTAACCCTTTGTCTCCGAATGTTTTTTCCGCGCTTGGACGGAATTTAATTCTGGTCAGTCAAAATGGAACACAGGGCCATTTACACAGTGGGCTATAAATTTTGTCCCCAAATTAAGCAACACCAGCGTTTTATACCTCATTAGAAAGGGAAATGAATGTAGAATCAGACTAAGTAAACTGCTGAGCCAAAATATCAATCAAATTGTAATTCATGGAAATAGTACAAACCGGACCAAAAGCAAACAGTGCAAAAAAAAAAAAGAAGTCAAATCTGCGAATCACCAGCAAAGTAAAAATATAAATTGCAATAGAATTATTTCTAAAATATTTAATTCAGTCAATCTACATCCACTTCTGAAAGTGCATGTCAATTTTCATGGTAAAAAGATAATTGTTGGCAAAGTTACAGCCATCTTTGTGCAATCAGCTGAGCTTGGAAATCATTAACATACATCCATAAACTGAAACAATGCCTGATTGAAAAACTTCTTTTTTTAAGTTAAACTATCAACCAATCAATTGAACAGACCCCCCCCCCCCCCTCCCCCTAGAGAAAAATCTAACATCTATGTACAGAATACTAGTCATACTATGAATGTACTGATATTATTTGGAAGTAAACTATCGCGCTCTTATCGGTCGGTGGCACAAGCCACTCATCCAAACATGACCACCTCACTGGCCTGTGCTATCGGCCACTCAGAGATAATGGGTTAATACTTTGAGCAACTTCTGGACATGTAGTCAGGACAAAAGCTGAAGCTTTAATTGAATATCCTCTGAAACATAAGTGTCAAACTCGCCCAAGGGGCAGCATCCGGCCTGGCAAACAATTATATCCCACCAACAAGAGCATTACAGGTAATCCTTAGGTCCAAACATTTAGCGAACTGGTTGCCTAAAAAAAAGGTGCTAAACATCTAGCTCTGACAAACTGGCATAAGAGGAAAAATTGGTATGCCTCGATTTGTTATTATTATGACTTTAATCCATATTATTGTTTTAAAAAAAGGTTTAGTTTTCCGCAGCTCAATGAATGTTTGTCCAGGTCGGCCCGCAACCTTAAGTGTAAAATTTGAGTTTGCCCCCGAGTGCGATTGATTTTGACACCCCTGCTCTAAAACAACAGTAAATTGATCCTATTAGTCTTTGAATTTTATTGGTTCTGAATCATAACCAACAGCAATTCCTAGACTATTGGAGAACAAAAGGGCAGACAACTTGAAGGATATCTGAGAAAGAAAAGACATGTGTTCATATTTCTCTACCAATGTAATCCTACAACAGGTAATATATTAAATGAGTAATTATTGGCTGACTTAACATGACCCACCAGGGGTATGTAGGTATACATGATCATAATAAACAGAGACGACCCAAAAGAACATATCTACGACTTCTGTGGTTAAGTCATTGTCATAAAGAAAAAGACAAGTTTAATTTTTGTACAAAAACAGGGCTAATTTAAATATATACAATCACCCACGTTAAGGAACATGCAAAACAGTACTGCACCAGAACACCATCGTGGAGCAACAACACAACAAGACATAAGAAAGACTGAAGATACCACAGAAGAATCATTGATCATTTGTAAGAAAAAGAGAAACAATGTAAGCAGATGGGGTTACGTGGTTTCCTACAACAAATTGTCATGAACGTTCTACAAAGGGTCCAGTGTCCGTTAACGTCGTAGTCCAACATCCGTCTTACAATGAACATGATAGATTCAGCTCAGCCGTGAGTGAGCATGGACGATAGCAATACGGTAATATGGCCAAGGAGGATTCAATATCAAAGTCAACAAAAACATGAAAAGCATTTCTCAACACTTTCTTTCCTTTTCCAGGAAACAAATCAAGACAGCAATGATAGAAATAACTGATAACCCAAAAAATAACACAAGTACAGCATAACGTACAGTTCAACAGTTCATCTTCAAGTTAAACAAAACTATCTCTTTTTTGTCCATTCAATTATAAGTGTGCTTTGTTCCCTAAAAGACCCATTGTGGCAACTGTATGTTTGTAAGTAGTGTGTTTACCCTAAAACAATCACATACACAAGCAAAAGCATTTATTGAGAAATCATAGAATTGATAAATGAATTTGGCACACACAAGTAAATTCATTGATAAGAAATATTAAAAGGATATAACAGCAGTAAATTTGTGTAAACAGCAACATTTAAAACTTCAATAAACCTGTACATGTGAATTGTAGGGGGTATGCATTATCATAATGTATATCATTATTGTCACGTTCAAATCTCCAATTCTAAATGAAAAGCACTGGGGAAAAACGACTGTAGTGACAAACTGGAAATTGTGAGGGCGCCAAGTTTAAAAGCTTGTTGAAGCATAACTTCATACTTGTTTGATTAGATTTTTATTGTTAAGTAGTACTGTTCTGAATGGGAAATCTAACAATAATAATCAACCAACAGTTGAAAAGAAGTACAGTTATGAGTCAACAAGTGTTCAAAATTGGTACCCTAACGATTTTCAGTTTGTGACTACAGTCGTTTTTCCATTGAAGTATTCAAATAGGAACATCTAACAGGACAATCCTTGTTAAACCCAACACCTCCCCACCCCCACTGTTTTTTTCACTGAAAAGGCCATAAATTCAGAATCTGCAGGTACAAGGAAAATGTGCAGCAGCAGCTGAATGAAAGAAATTTTTTGCTGGGGGAAATGAAGCATAGTCAAGTCACTAATGCAACCTGAATATGGAATATTAAAATTGCAGACAGTAGATTTGGACATGACAATGATGATATCATACTACATCTACACAGGATTGACAATAGCAAACTATTGCAAACAGAAAAAAGACACAAAATTACTGGTAGACTGGGCAAAGCACTTGAATATTCTAGATTTGATCAAATTGTAATGGGAGTTCGTGTTCTGTCCATGTCTGCTTGGGTGTATGAATGAGAGAGAGAGAGAGAGAGAGAGAGAGAGAGAGAGAGAGAGAGAGAGAGAGACAGACAGACAGACAGACAGACAGACAGACAGACAGACAGACAGACAGACAGACAGACAGAGACAAAGACAGAGACAGTAACAGAGAGAGAGAGAGAGAGATGGGTGGGTGGGTGAGTGGGAGGAAGCAAAAGATGGGCTGTTGGTTTTTTTTAAAATTTTTCAACAATGCAAGCAGGCATTTCTGGCTCTATCAGTGCTTTTTAAATGGAACGCAGTGCAAGTTTTCAATTTGCAAAATTTTAAGAAACAAAAATTTCATATTAATAAGAACTCGAAATAACACATAAAATTGTTAAGGTAACAGCATAAAAAAATTCTATAACAGCACAGCACATAAATTCAACACAGTGTTCATCAACAAATCAACAGTTCCAAGGACCTTGCAACAGACCGTCTATATCCTCAGATGTTATCAATGGCACGCATAGAGATGGCAGTTTACACTGCATTTTTTTGATTCAATAAAAAAAATAAAAAATAAAATTCTCTTTTGAGGAGACTAAAGATTTTTTTATACCCTGCTCTTTGAACTTTCCCACACATTTTAGCATGTGAACGGAGCAATCTATCATAAACAGTAATTCATGAAGATAGAATGCCATTTCTAATCACCAGGTTGTCAATGCCAGTACAAACACTTGTGCAACTGTCTCTTGGACAAGCAGATTGTATACATGTACCACATTTGTCAGGGGAAAACAGACAATAAAATTATTTTCTGAATACGTTTTTGTAATGCACACAAAAGAAATGACGAATTATGCCTGTTGTACTTCTAGGCAGCAAAATGAATCTCTCTCATAAATTCAGACGTACCTTTTTCGCATTCTTTACTTCCTTCTCATTCAGCTGCACAGTGAAAAACCCTGTTACCAATTCCGAATCAACACTGCTTCTTAATTACACTACACATTCTTACGTTTGTAGGAACATAAAGCAAAAAGTAAAGTGTTAATGAAAAAAGTAATATCATACCGCCTAAAATAATTGCATAATGACAAGATTGCATAATGATGATCCCCACTTTTTATCTCCATTACCACAAGAGAATTAAAGATACATCTAACATGGGATGGCCCAGATATCTTCATTCTCACACACAGGTGGAAAACAGGTGGGCCACGTTAAGTGAAATGTTTGAGGTTCTCTTAGACAAGACTCGAAGCCTTCACTGCATGGGTACCATTTTTGGCATTTTTTTGGCCACATCCAGGAACTTGGACTTTTAACCACCTGAGTGCTGAGATGAAATCTGCAACAAGTGAATCCCTCCAGTTTTGCACAAAAATGCCCAAACACACATTGAATTTAATGCAGAAATATCTTTTTCAGGCTGATCACAGCCATGTGTGTTGTTTGGCATGGCCAAGCAAAAATCATTAGCAGCGGAAGAGTTTGTCTGCACTGCACTCAAATGTTTAAAAAATCATCAGCTTCTGACAAAAGTCTTACTGCTTAACAGTTTGGCCAAGAACTCAACATGTTTTAAAATGAACTTTATACAGTAAAGATGTTAGGCCTTTAGAAAAAGTTCTGGCAAAGAGTCATATTGTGCAACAGGTCAGCTAAAAAATGTAAACATGGTATAAGATGAGTTATGTATGACATCATAAAATGGCTGTAAAACCCAACAAATGTGGCTGGGAATGACTTTTAGCATCCTGCAGCCTTGGTTACACACGCATTCTTGTCCTTCATCCTTCTTTGTTACCATTCCATGGTCAAAGTGATGAAACAGAAAATGCTGGCTTATCAAGGAAAAAGTTAAACGCTAATAGCATCAAATTCCTGTTCCTTTCCATGAAAACTGTCTTCCTCTATCACCTCCTCCAGGGGTGGACGTGGCGCTTGATCCAGGAAAATGGCGTCAGATGAGGCATTGACTCGCTGAAATGCTAAACTCATACAGTCACTACTCATGTCAGAGCACGGCTGTGGGGGCTTTATGCTGCTCAGTTCGAAGGGGGGTCGAATGCCTTGAGGTGGATGCCATGGACGGCTCATTTCATCATCACGCCACTGCTCTCTACTGGCCGGTGATGTGGTCCTCGAGACAGATGGTGGAATGGCCGCCCACTCGTGTCTGGCATTGACATTACGTAGAGCATTGCTCATAACGTCTGTGCCAACGTCAGAGACGGTCTCTGGAGGCCGGATTGGGCCAGCAGCGTCCCCTGTCTGCTGCACCTTATCCATATCATTCACATCGCTGTGGAGCGTAAACACACTGGGCACATACTCCTTCTGCTGACGTGGCATGCGCTGAGAGCCACCCCCTCGAGGCCTCTGTACGCCGTACTCGTGAAGTGCATTTGAGTACATGTCAGGATTCGAACGTGTTGATGGATGGCGGTACAAACCGAAATCTGGCGGATAGTCGAACACAGATGCTGGACTGCCCATGTAGTCGCTCGTATTTACATCCTGGGAGGACACAGACTGCATTGGGCCTAGAGAGCCGTAGTCTGAATCAGTGTGAGAAATACAGGCTGTGGTTGCCAAGATGGGTGTGGCGCTACCAAAGTTCTCTTCAAACCAATTTGGGTTATTTGCTTCGTACTGTTGTGCTGAGGAGATGGCAGCCTGAAGTCTTAACCCATCAGGTAGTTCGTGTAAGGTCTCTACAGACAGTGGCAAGTTCACCTGCAATATATCAGACAAACCAGCAGGTATTACTATATTTGGTTCTTTGAATCTGTTGTTACCATGTCAGTGGAATAAAAAATAAAATGTGAACTACTAATAAAAACCAAAAAAGCACCAGAACTCTTTCCACATATAGTCGGGCACGGATAACTCAATCAAAACACATCAGGGATTGACAAACATGTTTGACACATCCATAATTCGGGCAACCAATATAACAAAAAAATTAAAGAGATATCAGTCAGGAAATGGCGAACTGTATGAGCTATCAATGATTTCGAGTATTCCCATGTTCTTGTTATCTGTGTCCGACTGTATAATAACAATAAGGCATCGCAAGCAATCGATACAGTTTGCAGAGAGCCCGAGGATACGCATTAACAAACTTAAAAAGAAAACGGACATAATTTTACAGGCATATGGCTGGGACCAGTTCAAACCAGGGATTGAAAAAGCTGTTACACCCTCAGCTCTATGGTTAAGGATAAACACTCCTCAGCACTTTCCGATCATTTTGATGCATTTCTCTTTTACTCAAAGAAACAAGTTAATGATTTTTTTTAAACATCAAAAAACTACAAATATGGGAAAAAAGTCAGCTACCATGAAGGTTGTCTGCAAGTCCTCTACTCATTTGCCTTTTCCCCAAAAGATATTTAAAAATTACTCCTTTGCCTTTTCTTCATACGATTAATAGAAAATTACCCAACTACAAAGCCCTTCGTAGCCTGTTTTCTTCCCTCAACACTAAATAACAGTTAACCCATCCACAACACAAGCTTCTCCTCAACTCAAAGCAAACAAGACAGGGAAAAGAACTCACACTGTGAGCCTTGGCAGCACTGGGGCTTAGCTTATGTATCTTCTGCACCATGTCCGGGAGGTGTGAGGGCAGCTGGTACATGAGTGGGAACAGCATCTGTTGGCGGCACCATCTGTCGCCACGGGGAGAGAAGAATTTCATTTAAATGTATTCTAGTATCAGTAGCATGTCATTTTTCTTCGGAAGGAATGAGTATGTGTGCAAATGCATGTGATTTTGAATTTGAGAGACAGGGCAAAATTTCTAAAGTTTACCTGATAACAAATAGAGAAAGAAATAATAAAAAAACAATAGCCCAAATTTTCTTTATTGAACTTACTGCCTACCCAGCAAATCTCCCAGTTTCATTGCATATAAAAATTACAGTGACACAAATAACTGATAAAGTATATGGATAAAGCTGTGGTAATAACATGACAAAATAAATTCTGAACTTGAAAACTGCTGCGGCAAAGGTAGGCACGTGAAACAAAACTGACTGCAGCATGCATAGGCATGGAGTTAAAAACTTTCCCAACTTGCTTTTTATCATTTCAGTGATATTTTAGCGATTCAAAAATCAAAAAGCCTTACCAAAAATGACTAACAAAAAGAAAAACAAGAAAAAACACACAAAATTATTTTTTTAATGCTTTGTGAAAAGCCCTATGGAAAGTACACTGAGAAAATCGAATATAAGGTCCTTGTTGAAAATAAAAACCTTTAAAAAATTAAAGCATTAACTGATCTTTCATAGAAAATAATAATTTTTAATGAGAAAAAAATGACGGTGTGCATATTCTTTTCAACCGCTAGACATTTTGAAGCGTCTTCCTAATGAATTAATACCCTACACACCAGGCCTGGACATGGAGAACATAAAGAAAATGAGTCCACAGCAAAGGAGATATTTATGCTGAAGTACGTTACAATAAGCTGAAAATAAAACTTGGGCTACACACCTGGTTTCGCCAAAATGAACGGGCACCACGTTGTCCCACTGATTACACGAGCCATTCCCATCACTCAACAATCTCTGTACGCCCAGGAGAAACAGGTCTCCCTCAGGTCCCAAACGACGCTGGCGGTACACCTTCTTGCTCAGCTGTGCGTCCAAAAACTTCTCTGCTCCCTGGGAAGCCACAAAAAGCACCAGGTCCGAACTGTTGATGTTGGAGACCACCCAAGCCAGCCCACCCTGCTCCGGCCCGAGGTCGCACCAGCGCCGGTAGATGACACGACAGCTGCAATGAACCTGGCAAAAAGATTAGAAAGAGTTCATTTGAGCTCAAAGCGAGGCATGAGATACTAATATAAAAAACCGTTAAAAGTTTAGCGGTTTTAGAGGCAACGTAATTGATCAACATAAGCAGAAACTTAACAACCATCAAACTTTAAGACCAGACTAGCGAAGTGTACACTACGCTTCCATTCTATGGACTCCACAATTTTGGTACATTCGACCTTTTTTCTCCTCTCGGCATTCACAGCAAATAAACCACAACATAAAAAAAAAAATTTAATTATAATAACTCACATGCTCACATACTTCAAAGCATTATTTTTTGAGTGTAGAAGTCAAGATTTGGGCCTCAAAAAGGTTCACAAAGGCCCAATGACTACCGAGAATAGTCAAAACGAGCAAGTGAAAGCCATAATACTTTACATGTTCAGAAAGTACAATGTACCTAGGAAGTAGACCCCACTTGTGGAGGAGTTAAAATGTTTTGTGATACAAAAAAAGAAAAAAGAAAAAAACATGGAATAAACCCACCAAAATGGAAACTGAAATTGCAACCAATTAAATCATCCGAGACACCACAGGACGAATTTTACAGCTGATTCAATCGGCTATCGACACTTGAAGGGTTACGATAAACTGTGAGATTCAGAACCTCCATTAACACATCTGAGGAGTGACCAATGGACTCGCTAAAAAAATCACCCCATGATTCTTATTTCACTAGCCACCAGAAAACCATAATTAACGACTTGAAGCAACACAACGTATTCATGGTAATATGAAAATGTAACAAAAGTAACTTACATGTTGATTCCCAGCTTTGTTAAAAAAAAACACCCCCTCCCCCTCCAGGGAGCATGGATATTTTTAAAAACAAAACTTACTTGCAGAAAATTGGCCAAAGAGTCCACTAGGCTGATGTGATCTTCATGGTCTTCACTATACAGCACGTAAATAGTCTTCACACTCAGAGGCATGACGCTTTTCTGATCTGTTGACATAACTGCAAGGGAGACAATTATATGACACCTATAGACCTTCTGAGAAATGTATCTAGACTGAGTCTATAAAATTAACCCAGCTAACATTGCTTAGATAAGATTAATCTTCATTGTCCAAATGCTGGCACATTGGTTTGGCGTTACACAGTGCACACATGTCTCTGTGTATATACACACACACACATACTCACACATCATATCTTCCACACACACCTGTACACATACACTATGATACACATAAAAATATAAAAGCATTGTTGCACTCACAAACAAGACTCACAATCACACGCATAACTTAACAATAAGAGTGTTAAGCGAGATACATAATCAAAATTCTGATAGCTTTATAATAATAATAAGCAGATGATTAAATAATAAAGCTGCACACAGATGCTAAATAGTATTAAAACCTGAAAAAAAAAGAAGGAAATTTGAGCCTCAAGTTAAAAGCATCTACTGCACATGACATAACAGTGACCAACGTGCGGTCCCACAGAGAGTGGAGACCCTTCATACGCATAGTAGGTCAAGTAGGTTCAGAAAAATGGAAAGGCTAAAATAGACTTCTACCCAAACCTGTATTAAAAAACGGACAATGATTCAAAACTTTTCTTGTGTCCACAGAAATGCAACCACCACAATGCCGGCAACCACACAAAAGAAAGAGGGGGGCTCTCGTGGCCTAGAGGTTAAGGTGTTGGCCTCTCATTCAAAGGTCCCGGGTTCGATTCCGGGTAGCGACCAAAAAATTTTCTTCTCTAAAATTGTCTCCTTTCCCATCCTTTCCTGATCTCTAGCAATGTTCTGTTGTCTGCTTTCATTTCCACTTTCTGCCCCCACCCCCTCACCTCCTTTGCCCCCTCCTCTGGGCTCCTGGCTCTTTCTGCAGCCTTTCTACTGCTACTCCTTGGCTCCTCCTAACTGCTGTCTTTCTGCCACACCCCTGATCTTCTGGTAGGAAAGATCTACACCTAGCCTTCTCGGACAAGGGCGAAAAATCTCGGAGGGCCCGTGTGCAAGTTGCGCACGCTAAAGATCCCTTGGTGGTCTAAAATCGACAAGAGTAGGCTTCGGCCGCCACCCGGGCAAAATTCCAAATTTCCTACCAACTGAAAAATATTAGGTGTGTCCCGCGCGCTCATATGACCTATGCAGTTGCGAGCGCCGTAAAACCCTATACTAAACTAAACTAAAGAAAGAGGACTTTTTAGATAAGAGGCAGTCCCAACAATAAGCAGTGATGGAACTAGACTACATCCATAAGAGTATTTATTCAGTATTCAATACATCACTTATTCATGACCCTTCTTCAAGAACACCATATGGCCTCTAAACCATGAAAGAGCTCTAACCCTAATACGCATAAAATACAAGCCACTCCCATGTCCTCTGGGGACACCCTAAAACAATGCACCTCAAGAACCCCATTAGCTCTTTCAACCCTGGGAAACTTTTTCAATCCCAGGTCTGGAAATCATCAAAACAAAACTTTAGAGTAGATCTCAGATGGCTTGTGCCAAATGCAAAAAAGTGACCATGGCAAGGTTACACTGCAATGTAACAACTGACTCACCAATCTCTGGACTAGGAGGACCAGCAAAAGGGCCTTTTTCCCTCAGGGACTGCAGAGCCTTCTCTTTCTCCTTTCCAGACAGCAGATCCTTCATGCCTGTAGAAGGAAAAAAGGATAATGTGGAAGGCACATTTATGAAGAAATCACCTCTGTAACATAGGATTTTTCTGAAACAGTCACTATGCACTTTTTAGAACTCTTTCCAAACCCAAGGGATTCCACAATTCTAGTACCTAATTTGAGGCGGTGTTACCTTAAAACGGTTATAATTCAGTCCACTATTGATGGATTACGTTTGTGTGAGTACACAAACTTTTCGTAGTTGGACAGAGATATCACAATATGGGTGAATATAGGTGGTAAATTTTGCACAAGACCAGGTGTAGATCTTGGGGTTGACGAAATCGGTACCCCCAATATCCCACTTGAGTGGCGATAAGCAGAAGTGCAGATAATAAAATGTCACATAAGTCAAGGTCTGGATTCAAAGAATTGAGCTCAGAGACAACTCATCTGCTTTCCCAAACCTCACAAAGTAACCAGTATTTACAGTATCCATTCCCCCCCCCCCTTTCCCTGAGGTCACAGAGTCCCTCATCATTTCTGATAGTACCCTTACATATCTGTAGTCTCTACAATTTCAAATTGGCATTAATTTTAGGAATTGAGCAGGGCCAGAAAGATTTCCTCTTTTTACTTAAATTTTCAAGGAGCATCAAACGCATGCCAACAAGCATGCAAAATTTTTTAATTTTCCATCCTACAAAAAGACTAGGTACCCATCCATCCTGGGAACATAGCATGATGTGAAAGCCCGAAGTCATCTAACCAAGCTTGTAAGAACTGATTGTCCAATCAACCATTTGTCCTAGGGGTAAGCACCTTACCCACTACAGACTGGTCTAAAAGATCATGCTCTTCTTCTAGCACAAACAGGGCATAATTTCCTTTACCACATAAGACTGACATTTTACAGAGAATCCCTGTCTTTCTGATGGGAGGTAGAGCTGAGCCCATTTGATTTCACTATTTGACATTCACGATTTTCGCTCTATTCACGGCTATTCCAAGCGTGGCAAGAATGCTGTATGATTTTTTTTCATAATGGATTTCTTGTAAATTTTATAATAAAATGTCTAAATTCACCGTGGTAAATTCAGCATTACGTTCAAGTAGATGATTACGCGACAGTGATAAGAGGAGCCAGCATGAGTTATAAAACATGCCTCTAAGAGGCACCCGTGATACCATTAAAAACTCAACAGACCATCGCTTCGAAGCATAGGCTTTGCATAGGCTGACATAGGCCTACTGACTGAGCTCCCCTTGCATAATTCGACATTTGAAGCATAAGGCTATATGGGTACCCACCATTGTTTCAAAGTGCAGCGAATGTTTTTTTGTATGCAGGGATACTTAGCTAATTTAGCTCCCCTTACTACCCACCAGCGCTTCGAAGCAGAGCGAATGTTTTTTTTTGTAGGCTGGAATAATCAAACTTAGCTCCCCTTGCACAATGGCAGCATGTTGTGCGTGGATAAGGCCAGGGGACTGACAGTCGTGTTTTGATTTTAAAATTTTTTTTTATATCAGTCAGCCACCAGATACACGGGGTCCGTTAGGCTTGCACATTGGGTTTGTAGGCACAGAGGGGGTACGGCAGGGACCAATGAAAGGAAATATAATGAGTATTATGAGTCATGCTGGCCACGTGCTCGCCCCCTTTTATGACTCCCCCTCTCATGTCCTTGTTGCCTCTTTCTTCGAACATTTTATCACCACCGAGATGCGCAAAACCACGGCCGCGGCCAGTTAAAAAACAGGCATCATTTAGTCTTCGAAGCAGTTTTTTTTCCTCCTCAAAATCGCACAGCACTCATGGGAAGTAACACCCCCCCCCCCCCAAACCCTCATAAACCCCAACCAAAAGGGAGTGTGGACATGTTTTCCATCTAAAAAGGACTGTCCAGATGGTCATAAAAAGGGTTTGTCTGAAAACTCACAAAAAAGGAGTATGAACGAAACAAGAAAATGGCACCAAACTTGTTTATTGCTGGAACACTTACAAGTACGGAATTGACATCTGCGCTTGTACCAACACACTGCCAGCAACACGAGGACAAAAACCGCAACAGTCACAAGCACAGTTACAATTATAAATGTTGAGTCCGTTTTCATACTGCCAACAGACATATCAGACGAGGCTGGTTTGCTAGAGGAAGTGCTGGGGAAAGTGGTGGTTGGGCTCGAGGAACTGCTGGTTGGTCCTGAAAAGTAAACGAAAAAGGACTTAACACTAGTGAGCATTTTCTGTGATGACTTATTCTCAAAAAGCAAGACAAAAAAGAAAGTATCAATAAAGGGGATATTCAAGATGTTAATGTATCACTGGTGTCTTTTAATACCAGCAAGCTCATTCTTAACGAATGACAATTTGTTAACAATATTTAATCAAAACTAAACTCATTCGATAAACAGGCATTCATTCACAAGAGACAAAAAGCCGCCTGAAAAAAAAAAGGAAAAAAAAGGGGGAAAAAATTATTATAACAAGATGGAAATATATTTTGACAAGGAACAGCATGGATGAATTCTACACACACACACATACACAAAAACATACCCTACATCAGTACAAACTAAATACTGTAAAAAAAAAAGAAAAGAAAAAAAGAAAAAAAAAGAAAGAAATATTATGTGTATGTTCCATATGGAATGAAAATTTTCTCGAGTCTTAATATGTTGGAATCAGGCCCTCATAAATGTTTTGAGTTACCAGTGCTTCCAGCAGCTGAAGCTGAAAAGTTAGGAAAATTCTGGTGGTTGGCCTAGGGGAAATTGAAATTTAGTGCTTTTAGAGGGTTGAAAATGGCATTTGGGAGCCTGTTTGAAGAGATTGCCTGCAAACAATAACATTTATTTTTTCACCAAAATTGTCTTGTTTGATTTCTTCACCAAGATCAACATAATATATTTCCATTGATGGCAATGTTTAAAAGCACTGCTACTATAATTCAATTAATTTGTCATCGCACCATTGATAGAAGGCAAACATGGGAATAATAAATAAATATATGTACCTTCACAATACAGTTACCCGGCGTATAGCCTAATTTTCCTTAAATTTCACGCCTGAATGTCGCATGTCACAACCTCGGAACACCACTTCGAATTATTCTTGACTTTAATAGTTTTAGGCTAGTTTCACTAAGTTTTAGCATAAATTTCTTTCATCGCGTTCCCGTCCCGTAGAATCTTCATTTTGATCATTTCTTTAGATCAAGACAAATTTGTAAAAAAAGGTTCTTTCTGACAGCAATTTTCTGTCTAAGATCACAAGTCAATTTACTTGATCAACGTGCAGATTTTCCAGCCGCGGCAACAATCCGACGATAGACAGACGGAATGAGTGAATGATAGAAAGGAGGAAATTGGCACAAAAAGTTCCCCAGATTTTGATCAATCCACAGGTAAAAATGTACTGCCGACAAGCCCGCAATGAATGCATGGGGCATAGCGGAATAATGGCCGATTGCAGGAAATGCGCAATCTGGCAGGTTTCTATAACATTAACTTATTGCCGAGAGAATTACCGTAAATATCCGTAACTTATACATGACGGTACAAAGGTGAGTACGGATCTTTTGCTACAGAATTTCGGTAGTCCTGCACCCGTCACAGCTTTTTACGGAGGGAGTTGATAATATGGAGGAACAAGTACGGAACTGGCAGAAAGTGCGGATTTCCGTAAAAATACGGAAGAGTGGAAGCACCGAGGTACTGAATTAATCTTACAGCCTGTTCATTTTCCTTGCTTTCGATGAACCCCTCCCCCCCCAACTATTTTTACCCAAGCAGACCATAGAACACTCAAAACATTCTCGGCTTCCGGGGATACAAATAGTGAATTAAATATACCTGTGTATCCATCTGTGAGGTTGACCCAGCCGGTCATGATGGAGTCACAGTTCAACCTACAGTGTCTCTCCCCAGTCACATCATTCTCTTCGTCCCAACACAAGCACTGTCTGCTTTCATCTGGAAATAGTTCTTTAGGCTGCACCTGTAGCACACGAAGAGAAAAGAGATTATGATAGTACATTCTCGACTGAGGCTACTTAACAGAACTGCAAATTTTGCTCAAATGTAACACTGGACACCATTTGCAATCAGCTTTCAATCAAACAATATTAAGTTTTGACACATTTCAGCCAATCAACAAGAAAGGATATGTGGAAGCACAACTTTGTTGTTTTTAAGCTTACAGGGGGTTACAAGAGAGTAACAAACACAAAAAAAGAAGGAGGAGAGATCAGGACTGTAATGTATGACTGACACTACAAAATGTAAAAATGGGAATGAACTATTTTGCGAATGTTGAAATAACCATTCTTGAATATCACAATTATTTCCTCTTCTTGATACGTCACATTGTGTCTCTTTTTGAATTAACACAAGATTTCAGTGTAAAATAAACAACAATAAAATCAGTTCGCAGGCAGGCAGGCAACAGAGCGGTTGTGTGTTTTCGCCTTCTTTTCAAGTATTAATCTTTTTATAATGTGAGGCCATATGCAGCTGTCACATTATGGCGTTGATAATGGGATTGTGAGAAATTACTCAAGCAAAACCAAAAGGATACCAGGAAAAATTGTTGAACAAACTGGTCCTGTTTCTTTCAAAGTTCAAACACCCTCCCATGGTGTTCTCAAGAGACATTAAGATAAGATTAAAGTTTCAAACTTTGATTCAAATGAGTTTGTACCACAATCTCAAACTGAGAATGACATAACTGAGAATGACATAACTGAGAATGACATAACTGAGAATGACATAATTGACAATGTTTCTGTTCAGTCAAGTGAAATCAATGAGCAGGTAAGACAAAATGTAACAGAAGAAATTCAAATTCTCATTCTTCCATCTGAGAAGGGAGGAGTAAGTAATAATGAAACTTCAAAAGCAAATGATTGCACTAATGATATATCTAGACAACCTGTGCAAGATGCCCCTAGCATATCACCAACACCACCTCTGAGAAGTAGAAGGTCCACTAGGATTCAAAAAGCCCATGTTTAGTGCTATGAATTTGCCAAATGCCTTTTTTTTTCATTTTAAGTATAAAACAAAAATGAAGAGTCATTGTTTTGTACTGTGTATGCGTTTTGAGTATTATACATGTCATATCATGTGTATTTACTGAAGCTACATGACAAGTGTGTATCGCTTCGTTCAAAGTTGTGTTTACTTTGGTTACAACTGTATATCCTTCAATGTTATCTACCGCCTACTATGCTTATAATGTTACCATGACAATTTCTGATGAAGTCAAAATTGAAGTACCAGATGAACCTTTATACTATTTTATTTCAAAATTGAAAAATGGCTTGATAAACTAAGAAGGGGGGAATGTAAAGTATGACTGATGTTATGAAATGTAAAAATGGGAATGAACTATTTTGCGAATGTTGAAATAACTATTCTTGAATATCACAATTATTTCTCCATCTTGATACGTCACATAGTGTCTTTTTTTTAATTAACACGAGATTTCAGGGTAAAATAAACAATAAAATCAGTTCATCGGCAGGCAGGCAACAGAGCAGTTGTGTGTTTTCGTCTTCTTTTCAAGTATTAATCTTTTTATAATGTGAGGCCATATACAATACAATATCTCTAGCACAAGCATGATTATCATGATACATTTTCTGGTTTGTTTGTTGAGTATGGACATTGGGTTGTACAGCAGGGTGGAACAAATCAAGATGGGTCTTAATTTTTCTACCCATCATCAATTCTGATGGACACAAAACTGTTGTGGTATCAGGAGTGGATCTGTATTTAGTTAAGAACCTACAGACTTTCTCTCTTAATGTACCATGTTGAATTTTCACCATAGCAGACTTGAATGTTCAGACTGCTCTTTCTGCTAATCCATTTGATGATGGATGATATGAAGACACTAGAATGTGTTGAATCCCATTGGCAACCATGAACTTTTGGAATTGAGAACTTGTCCAAGTAGGACCATTATCAGTGAATATTGAGTTTGGGAGACCTGTAACAAGGACGAGTTGTTTGATCGGAAAGAAGGAGCAAACCACACCAGAGCACCCGTCAGTCACCCACCTGGCAGCACGAAAAAGCGAACATTTTTCAAGTGTTAGACGACTTTGACAGTTCAGAAAATTCTGATACTGATATTTTAGACCATGGGGATCCTGATTTCAATGTAAAAGAGCATCAAAGCACTGATTCTGATAGAGAGTGTTCTAGATCTAGACTAAGCTTTCAAATGCAAAATTCCGCTTTGTCTGGAGACCTGATTTTTTCACACTGAAGTGGATTAGACAGCTAATACATAAGGATTACCATATTGATTACCTGCCTATTCATGAGCTTGGACTTTTTATTCATTTTGAAACACAAGACACAATAAAAGACACACACAAGGTTAATTTTTGGGGGGTTTTGCTGGAGGTTTTTTTTTTACACAAGACATTATGTCAAAAAATTTTGGTGAGCAACAAATTTGAGCATATTTTCCAAAAAATATTTTTTTAAAAACCTAAAAGATATTGCCTTTCTGTTTTTTGTGTCATATCGGGCATGTTTAGATCTGTTATGAGTGTAAAAATGGTGGTTGTATGTCTTTGGGAAGGGGGGTTGTTTGAAATGTTGAAATACCCTAAAAAATGTGCATGTAGATCCGAAAAGGGCCCGGTCTCCAGTGAGTTAAGCAAGAATTTCAATAAGAGAATTAGAATCTATACCACACTAAAATAACCTGACTTTGAATCCACTAATTCAGTGATGTAAGAAGGATAAAATGGGTAACTCATCTAAGTTGCTATTTGAGTGCCATAAAATGAGTGGTGATTAATTTTCACTCCCCCGTTCTAAAGAGGATGAGGATGCAAAAGAGTGTATCTAGGGGGAAATTTTGTAACTTTTAAGTGACACTGCAATACCAATTTTCCAAGCGAAGGGTGATTTACGCATGATATACAGAAACTACTATAAAAATTATTGCTTTAAACATCTGTTTAGACATAGACTTGAAAAAAAATTAGCTTTGATTATCTCTGTGAACAAAAGAAACCATGTAAGAAAAAACAAATATTCTTCAGTAAATAAGCTCTCACATCAATACTATACATCTCAAATTGGCACATGAATAAAAAAAAAAAATTTTCATGTAAAACTTTAGGATAAAAGGTGAAACAAATAAATCATGATGAACACTCACCACTAATTTGTACATATCGGCCTCCAGATCTTCAAAGACAAAGTGGTCAGAGCTTTTATTCGCAGATGCCACCTGCAATGCACAAAATAAACTTTAATTTTTCCCCCTCTATATTTACAGTCTCCACCTTCAAGCCATGACTTTCCCCCTTAGTCAAGTCATGAGCTAAAAGCTGGACACTGGTGAACATTCTAAGAAGGAATCAAACCTAACTTCTTGTCGTAGCCTATTTTCTTCACACCTTGGGTAACAATGTATAGGCCCCAGAGAATGTCTCAGTGCACCCTTCCTTTATTCTTCTGCACACTGAGGTGGTGTAAGAGAGCCCAGGACACTTTGCCTAATAATAATAATAAATAGCATTTGTATAGCGCATATCCCCACTCGAAAGCAAGCTCTATGGACTTTACACTATTTTATTACCCCAGCAGATCATAGAACACTCAGAAACATTCTTAGCTTCCCAGGAAGCATACAGTGCAAGCAGCTGGTTAAGCGCTCAAACACTAACAAACTGACCAGATCTTTCACTGTCTATAGCTGGGTACCCATTTTCACCTGGGTGAAGCGGGGAAAATTCGTGTAAAGTGCCTTTCCCAAGGACACAACGTCGGTTCCGCGGCTCGAACCCCCCAACCCGCAACCTCACGAGTACGAGTCCGGTAGCCTAATGACTAGACTACCGATGCCTAAACATTTAGGTGCATCAGCCCTGGAAGCTGGGAGGACTACATGGGTTTTATCAATTAATTATAAGACTTACTCATGAACACTGTACAGAGGTTTCCGCCTAACAACAACTCTCTTGGGAAGCAACCCCTGGTTGTAGCAAACTAAATTTTTAAGGTGCGTGCATGTGTGTGTGTGAGTGTGCGTGTGTGTGTGCAACCTTCCACCCGCACATCCACCCTCTTCAACTGCACACACACACATACACACACACACACACACACATACACACACGAGTCCTAATCACAGGGTGCAAAAGTTTAAGTGTATGGATTTAATGCTCCTATCAACACTATTTTCGCGGGAACTGGTGATGTTATGTTGAAAAGGGACAAAATAGGTAGCAACAATTTTCAACTGATTTAATGTGCTATCACAGGGCAGTACAGTTATGCACAGTTGCTCTTAAGTGGACACCCCTGTAAGACTAAACAGCAACAGAACGTGTGTTATTACAAACTATCTTTATGAGTTCACTGAACAAGAAAACCAATATAGTTCACCTGAGTCCTGAAGACAACCTTCTTGAAATAATTCACTTCACTAACGGACCTCTTGAGTAACTTCAGATCAAACTCAGTGAAATTGTAGAGTGCTGGGGAGAGGCTCAGACCCACATCCAGTTTACCATTTCCTCCAGCCTGCAAGGATACACTAGGTACCCAATAACCAGGCTTGTCATTCAAAGCTGCAAAAACAATGTACAAGATAGATCAATTTTTAAAAAATAAATAAATAAAATAAATAATTTAGATGGTTTAAAGGCCCCCATTGACACATTTTAGATCATGTAGGAGGCAGGCTTCTGACCCTGCCTGTCAAGGCCAACCCACGCTTATAGGGATACAAAATATATTTTTAAAAATGTTCTCCCCACTTGGAAATCAAACTCAGGTCTTCTACATGTGGCACAAAAGAGCCTATCCACCACACCACATGCCGATGTACAAGATAAAGCAAGTAAGTCAGACACAACTTCATTGACAAGGTGTTGGCATATTTGCAAAAAGCTAAAGATACATACACTATAAACATGAGCAGTCTCACTCCCTCCTACTCTTCTGAGACACAAGTACTTATAAATGTGTAAACAAACACATACACCTTATAAAATACATTATTTAGGCCCTTCTTATACAAACACTTTCTCCACTTGTAGCTAATGTTCAAACAAAACAAACTAGTAAACAATGGTACATACAGACGAAGATTATAAGTAAAAGTGCATTCCTCGCTGGAACATATTCTTGCTTGGAAGAAAAAACAGTCTGAGCATTCTGATCAAACCAGGTAGAGCTGCAGGTCTTCGTGAAGCCATCAATAGATTTCCATCTTCCATCTATGATTTTATGGGCAAACTGAAAACTGTATGATCTGACGTCTCATTATCTGGACATCTCATCATATCATATACTCACGAAGAGACTGGCTGCTCCTCATTTCAGTCCGCTGAAACGTCTGTGTATTTAAGTGATCCCCCGGTTTCGGTGTGGGAATGCTGTACACAGTGGTAGTCAGGGTCGTGTTAGAATACACGTACTGAAGCTCGTAGGAGAACCTCAGCTGACATTGACAAAAAATTTCAGTTTTATTCTTTATCAAATTCAAAAAGGCGATTCAATAACGTAAAATGGTATATATCAATGGATCATCTGTGGACAATAGGACAGTTGCAAAGACCCTGAAATTTTTTTTTTAATTCTGACTAGTAACCACCAACACACAGTAATTAGGACTGCCAAAAAATAATAATGGAGAAGCTGATTTTAAAAAATCGCTTCTCATTTCAGTTTCAGATTGTTAAAAGTTTAACAGTGCTTACAACTGCATAAGGTCATATGAGTCAACATGACTCAAGTTGGTTGTTTTCATGTTAATTCACAGCTTGGCTTGGTCTTTACTTTACAAAGTCGAAAAGCTTAAAGTACATCTAAAAATACACAGTAAAAAATCAATTTTAAAAGCAATACTTTACACGTTCAAAATAACAAAGTTTACATTTTACAGTAAAGAACAAAACATTTTTAAAAAAATTCTATTGTGAACAACGATGGAGAACAAAATCTTAAATGTAGTAGTATATTTTAAATATTTCTTTCGGATCTTTGCCAAGTATGGAAATACCATAGGATGAGCCAGATCATTTTGGAAATTTGACCTTGCTGGTGTGTAGCTGTGAGATTATTTTCAGAACCAATATTACACGGCCACCATTTCTTCAATCTTCTTCATTCGCAACTATTTTTAGATTTTGACCCCTTTTCAAGAATGAATGGTCTGAAACGTAAACAACTTGTCACTATGCACGACTGACGGCTCTGATTGGTTAAACAGGGTAAGATTGGTAACTTCTAGCTCACATCAAGCTTGTTTACGTAAACAGCTGACTGTGAGGGCGTGTCCTGCAAGCTGTTATCGTCTGTTGATCTTTCAATTTTACACATGGATTGACTATAAAAAATTGTTCTTATTGTGTTTTAGTGCTTTTAAAAGATTAATTAGCCCTCCTCTAGCTCTAGATCTCTTAAAGAGGACTCCTTATCAAGAGGTCATGAGGGGGTCTATGTGCATGTGAGTATGTGTGTTTGTATGTGTGTGTGTGTGTGTGTGTGTGTGTGTGTGTGTGTGTGTGTGTGTGTGTATCTCTGTGCTCTCGTGTGTTTATAGTGCTATTGCAAACTTATAATTAGGTAGCTTAAACATGGCACATAAGCCGACTCATGGCCTTCCGAGCGCGTGGTTTCGGTGAAAGGGGGGTAATTCAGATCACCGTTTCTTTGCTCTTTTGCTATAAAACACCAAATGCTGTACACTTTGAAAAAAATTCAGATTTTCTTTGTTACAATAATGGAAGTTGTTTGTATAGCCGAGAACCGTCAAACCTGTGTCAGATGGCCACCCATTGTCATGGAGAAAAGTGGCCGTATAAGACAGGAGGTCGTCTTAGGCAGGACTGATCAAGTTGAAGAAAACAAACCATTCTTTTCTGAGGTCTCAACCGAATGTAGCAACATTGTTTTTGTTGTTGTTATTGTTGTTGTTGTGGTTCTTGTTGTTTTTGCTGGGGGGGGGGGTTCTTTTTTTTTCTTTTGTTGCTGCTTTTGTGTAAGGACAATAAAACGAAATGTGTCAGACAAGGAGGACTGAGTGTTATGGTAAAACAAACACATGGGTCGCCACCACTGGGAGAACGAGCGACACTTCTGTCACAAGTTCATGTTGACCCATAGTTACTTTGTTACAGATTGGGTAAACAGTGACCACTGATCTAACTGGCGATTTGTGTAAATTTTGGGCGGAACTTATGGGTTATGAGGGATGACATGCTTACCTCACAAGCAGATGAAAATTTGTTACCTATTGGTCAACAGTGGGAGGGACCTACGCAACATGATCAGTTGGAGGGACTACCTAACAACAACAACAGGTGATTGAATTATGACAGCTCGCCCACAACGCCAGGGGCCAATGCACAATTTATGACAAAACGTAATGGAGTCACTAAGGTGGCCGTCTAAGACAGGTGTTATTGCTTGGTGTGATAAGGGTGCTGTGTTACGGATGCCCATTTTACACAGTTAAATTATATAGAAAAAATGCAAAGGGGGAAATGGAAAGCCTTGTACAGGCGGCCGTCTTATGGAGGTGGCCGTCAGGGCAGGTTCGACTGTATTTGGAGCTGGAGAATCCACGTGGAAAGGGAAGCCCCTCGCAGTCGGAATGTGAAGTCGGCCGGTTCAAAATTGACACCCAGAATTCGAATGCTTTGCAGAAAGACTGACGATTTAATACTGTCTTTTCATTGACGAGAACAATACAGCTTTGAGCGTGGTTTCTCATGGTATATTTTTGCACTTTGGCGTTTGGATAGAAAAGCCTTTAAAAAACGAAGTGTATACAGACCCGGTAATCGGGAACAAAGTCACGAAGTATACAGACCCGGTAGGGGAACTCTTTTGTGATTTCGGAAAGTTTCAGCGCCCAGACCCGGTAGTGTGTCCGTGTGTGTGTGTGTGTGAGCGAGAGAGAGAGAGAGAGAGAGAGGGGAGAGAAGTGCTAGGAAAATGTATATTATGACATGCCACAGTTGGCAGGAGGGCACCAGAGAAAGACAGAGTGGGAAATAGGTGGGGAGAAAGAAAGACAGAGACAAGCAAAGAAAAAGAGAATGCAAGCGATACACTGACAGAGAGAGAGAGAGAGAGAGAGAGAGAGAGAGAGAGAGGGGGGGGGGGGGGGGACTGCTCGATTGAAATTATGACATTATGTTGTTCTTTTCTTCAAATTGTGATTCTCCCATCTCCAAAACGGAGGAAAAACGATCGTTCATCGAAAAGACATCCACAATCTTCATTTAGATCTAGATCTAGGCTAGCCTCGAAACTAGATCAATGATTTATGTCTGTCTGTCTAGATCTAGACCTAGGCCATAGAATAGATCTAGAAGAACCTAGGTCTACAAGTGTATAATTCTGTGGTCTACCCTGAGCCAAGAGGGTGCTGAAACTTTCCGAAATCACAAAAGAGTTCCCCTACCGGGTCTGTATACTTTGTGACTTTGTCCCCGGTTACCGGGTCTGTATACACTCCCTTTAAAAAAAGCGCCTTCGATTTCAAAAATCATTTTTAACATGGAATGTGTAAAATACCAGCTAAAAGAAGGTACCAATAGAAAGAACAGTTCTATTTCTATTAGAATAAAGTCATCGGCTTGGAATTATTTTGCATGAATTCTTCCGTGAAACTATCGGTAGCACTCAGTATACTACAATAGGCCTATTGAGCCGACTCGTTTGCCGCGAGGGCTGGTGCCACGCCGGCCGGGACAACGCTTGGTGTTTTGTTGAAATAATGACAGACCATTGTGTTTAAGGCAATAAAATACTGATTTGTAATGATCTCATAGTTAAAAAAAAAAAATTGGCTTCATTTCTTTGCTTTGTGATTGTACTCTGTTAAGGTAGAGATGTTAGGTGCACTTGGTACTCTTTTATTATCTGTCAAACATGGGATTGCAGCCAGTTAACAACTTTACAATATTTGATCATTTATGTTAAATTGAAACAGCTGCCATTCTCTTAAAAATTGACAGAGAGGTAAAAGTATGGTACCAAAATTCTCAAAAGACATAGGCCTTTCACATGAAATAGATGAATTTGACATACAGCTACTTTGAAAATTTAGTATCTGGCACCTGCTAACATTTTGTTGCATTTGACATGAAGTCCATTCTCGTGAAAATGTTGTTTTGTTCATTCCATAAGTTTTTTCTCTGTGAATTAATAGTTTTCTACTTCTGTGTGTTGCCTTGCAGAGGCATAGCCAAGATAACTCCTAAATTTCAAGTCTCTATCTCAATTCTAAGATCTTCGTTGCTATGGAAACGCTCAACTTTGGAGGCTCCTTTTCATGTTTCCTCTCCTTGCACAATTAAAAGTTCCGTATTTTCATCAAATATTGTCATATTTACTTCATTCTTTTTTTTTAATTGTAGGGAAAGGTGATAGTTTTTTATAATAATATTAACTCAGTTTTGAAATTTCCTTCATGTGACTGATATTGACCGGCACGGACACACATGTCAGGGAGGTATGACTTACGTGTAATTTAGTTAATATAACTTCATCTCTTCTGCAAAAACCAGAAGGTGTTAGTGGACCCAATTTGGACATGATATGGTGGAGCCTACTGTTTATTTTGTGACTCCATTGTTCCTACCACAGATTGGTTTTGCATTTTCAGAGAACATTATTTACACCTACCTTGGGCCACGTTTTTCCAAAAGACATTTTATCTGGATCAAGTTGAAACAATCTACAACCACTTCCCTTCTCTCCTTCCAATGTCCAATAGGTAAGGACAAAGCCTTTCAAGTTCTCCTTGGCACTGTCTAAATGCAAAAAGCGGAGAGGTGTGAATGATTAGCAAAGAACAGATGGAACAAAAAGAGGTCAGACTCAAAAGGTAGAGACATAAATGTACTTTTAAGAACACAAAAGATTTTACAAAGATGCCTAAAGCAGTGCATAGGTTTTAGAAAGTGTCTGGAAGAAAAATCTAAGTATGAGAAAGCAGACAAATGTGGACAATGTGAAAAATTGCACAACATTTTTAGAGAAACTAAAGTCTGTACCCCAAATAATCTCTCTTCATTCACTTCAATCTCTTAGTCTATATATGTATACAAGGTTAGGATCGTCACCAACATTCATGTCCATAGCTGATCTTTTCCCTCCCCCTCCATTTTTTTCTCTCCTCAGGATCCATCTGACAGTTTATCTACTTAACGGGAGGAGCGACCCTTGAGGACCATTTTCTGTGTTTGTTGCTCGATATCAAAATCTAAGCACACATATAAGTTAGGCATAGTAAAATCTATTGATATGCAATTTTATTTTGATATAGCTACAGTGGTTGCTATGGAATCAGCTGCCATCTTGAAAATAAACAAGGAATTTCAAATCCCTAAGGCTTTCTTATTTACTGACCAAATTTGACCGGATTTGGTGAGAGTATACCTGAACGAGACCCTATCAGCGTAACAGCGAGTACTTTTCAATAAGTACAAAAGGAAAAAAAATATGAGAATTTTCCCAAAGTGTAACAAAAACTTGTCTAAATTTCTGTTGCGTTATTGCTTGACAATAGAAAAGTGTTATTTTTTTCGCGAATATCTCTCCATTACATTGATGGCAGCCTTGCCACCTATGTTTCCAGAAAGTTTCGTGCCAAAATGATGAAAACTAAGGAAGGAGTATGGAAAAAAACTGGAGAAAAAAAATGACATTTTGCGAAAAACGACAATTATTGTGAAAATTCACTATATTAACCCACCCATTTGTGTTCCAAGGCAATTTACGAGGAGAATAAAGACTTTCTCAATTATTTCCATGATATTTTTAGACAAACAACTGGTTGATCTTAAAAAATCAGCCAACATCTCAATGTGCATAGCCTGACACAAAATCGGCAAAATCAAGGGTTGCTCCTACCCATAACCATCTCATTTCAATCTACAATGAAATAATTATTTTTACAATGTTGGCCAAGTCCTCACAGTTGCCATTCAGGCTCCGAACAATCTTTTTCTTTACAGCACAGCCTGTGATCTGAGCAATAATTTCCCAGTGTACTGCCCTCTGAGAAAGAATTCAGAATTCCCAGCGAAATAATTACATGTCCTGGGTTTATCTCATGGTCAGAAGGGCAACTACGAGTAAAACATGAGCGTCAATAAAAATTGAAACAAGACGAAGAACAATACCTGAAATGGGAGAGTCCCACACAATATCGACCCCTGGCAGCAACATCTTGCCACTTTGACTATCATATTCATTTTGCAGGGGGTTAAGTTTTATACTGGCAGGCCTCTGTACCGAACTCCCATCTTCAAAACTTGAAGGCAGAAAAGAACGGTTGAAGCTTTTGACAAAACTTTTGCAGTCTGCAGAGGAAGGCAAAATAGAGATATTATAATCTGGGTAATCAAAAGTGGAGAATTATTCCTTGATAAAAAATAATTTGACAGGTTATTTGCCCTTCAAAACAACATATTTCATCACATACACAGGGCTGCCCCCTTTGCTTTTCCATGGAATGCTTTCATAGTTCCACCTGGTCTACACTTTGATGTCAATACACAGTAATGAGACAGACTGCGCAGGTTCCCATACCATTGATGTGCTCTCTGAATCAATTTCCAGTCATGCACTATCGTATACACCATTCAACGTTTTCCTAATTACTCGCTAATGCCATTATACTGCTGTAAGCTGACAAAACGCCTTTTTTCATTTTGGAGCCAAAATTTTTGTTGTTGCTAAATCGAAAGCCTGATCAGTTACCCTACTTGTGTGAAAAAATCAAATTGAAAATGTGAATATGTTTTTAAAAAAATTAGAATTCAAATTTTGGAATGACTATTTTTATTTTTTAAATGATTACCCTGATTTAAAAAAACTTTTTTTGGAAACTGCTCTGAAGAAATGATGTTTTGTCAGCTTATGGCAGTATTGCCATATATACACTGTTAGCATGCCATGATTCTTTCACTGGACCCTCATCACCTAAGCAGTTTTGCCTTGCTCGAGAGCTATTTTGAGAAAGAAATGTGTGACAGTGACAGGCTACTGCCTTCTTTTGAAATCAAGTACATGGAGGATCTGAACTCGGCACTTCAGCACTTGGGCATGTGGAAGAGTTTAGTCCAAGTGTGGAAGTTTCTGATAAATGTATGACAGGTCTCTCTGGCTTTTTGCACAGGACTGAAGGTCCTTTCACAATTTGGACTTCTGTGGAGTAACATGGCACAGCATCACTTTGGTCAACAGTTCAGGGGATCATAAACAATTTTCTGCTGTCCAAGGAGACACTGGACAACATACCATTCTCTTTTCAATGACAATCTCTGAGGTGATTTTGTCCACCCAGTTTTTCATAAATTGAATTCTCAAATCCTGTTAAAGTTGGGTCTCTCCCGTCGTTGCATACAGATAAGTAAAATTTTTTATTTAAATACTTTCTGAGAAATAAGGAACTGCAGGAGACTTGATTTCAAAACAGAACTCCAATGAATGAGGAAGAATCTTTGTTTTTGTTTTTGTGTTTTACGGGACTTGCAACACAATAAGTTCATGTAAGTGCCGAAAATTAGGGACATCACAAGAGTAACAAACACAAAACTGAAGGAGAGAGATAAGGACAATAGATGTTTGACAGGAAAGGCGGAACAAACTAGACGAGAGCACCTGTCAACCACACAAAAAGAGTCTAGTCCTAGAGAGGAAGCTTCTGAGTAATGTACAAGCAGTCCTCTGTACAGAAAACTCTGACCAGTGGAGAAAGCGTGTTCATCCGAGAGACAGTTTTTCATTTCTCTTCATTACCCTGATTGATTCCCTTATCTCTGAGCCTTCCACAATGTCTTTCTCATCCTTTTGATTTGACCACTCACACCACGCTGAACTTGTGACCTGGAGAACCTTTTTCATCTTGTGAAACACAGGTTCTCCATTTTGAAAAAAAAAGAGATATGAGAGTACACACACACACACACACACAAACACACACAGTAAGAGAGACAGAGAGAGAGAGAGAGACAGTCAGAGAGAGAGAGAGAGAGAGAGAGAGAGAGAGAGACAGAC
>NW_004798223.1:140796-143076 GCF_000002075.1 Aplysia californica | reverse complement strand
AGAGAGAGGGGGGGGAGGGAGGGGGGAGGTCCTTTTTGTCCTTGCTGAGACAAAGAAAGTTGGAGTCCAGACTATACAAATGGCACGATGAACAAAATATCAGCAAATCGTGGGAGAGTAAACATACCAAAAATCACAAACTGCCCCCTCCCGGGGAAAAAAGCATAATAAATAAACAAATGTATGAGTAAATAAATAAATGACAGAATAAATAAATAAAAAATACTCGCTGTGAACTATGAAGTATACATAAAATTACGTACTAACAACAAGCTCTACTACCCCCCCCCCCTCCCCCCTCACACACCCCTCATTCCTGAAAAGGAGTTACTTATACCAACAACCACCCACTGTCACTACTATGAAATGGTCATTTTAACAACAACCAAAAATATTAAAACAGTGCAACAATAAAATGTATTATGTCAGTTCCTGCTTGGGGCAAACTATTTAGTAACCCGCACGCACTCACGCCCAACGCAAAGGGGGGGGGGGATGTCCTCGGCCTGGACACGAGCGATGAGCAACTTCCTCACTTGCACACCCTAGCTCGGTCAGAGTCAAAGTACTCAACACGAGCAAATAAGACAACAGTGTCAATGGACCGTTTTCGCACCGAGTGCGGGACAGCCTGCTGGTTAAGGACTTCCAGAGTACCCCGGACAAGTGGGACAAGAGCCACTTAGACAAGATGGCGGCCACTCTCGGTGACACAAAGCTGCAGACGCGAGACCGCGCGGTGAGAACAATGGACGACGGAATGCGGCACAGATTGGTCAAGGATGTTAACTATAACAGAGTCATGAGGTCTGTATAGTTATTGTAAGAGCTTTACGGCACTCGCAACATAATAAGTCCCAATAAGTGCCGACGATTAAAGGTATTGCTATGGGGTAACGTGCAATTTTTTTTTTAAAGAAAAAGATATATGGGATTTTTTAAAAAAGTTTAATTAAAATAAAAGTTTAGCGGCACTTGTAACACATAAAGGTCATGTCATGTAAGTGCCGAAGATTATCGAGGAGATACAAGAGAGTAACAAACGCAATAAAAAAGAAGGCAAGAACAGGACGATAGATGTTGGACAGGACAGAAGGAGCAAACCACACTAGAGCAATCGCCAACGTACGTTTGAAAGGAAAGAAGGGGCAAACCACACCAGAACGCTCGCTAACCATCCACCGTTTCCGTTTGTTTGTCTCTACTTGCCCTTGTCCTTGTGAAAATACTACAGGACTTGCAATCTCGACATTAAGTGTTTGTTTCCGTCAAGGAATCAGGACAGTCTCTACAAACTATAGAAGCTTGGTCAAGTAAACGTGTATAAAATAAACTCAACGAGCATTTTTCCAACTCCATTAAATTTGGCATACTTAAAAAGGTAGACCGACTTGCAGTGTACAGGTCGTGGGTTCGACACTCAGAGGAACTAGTGGCTCCACACAAACAACTGTGTTAAACTTGGGATCAAAGAGACTGGTCGTGTTTAGATTATAAACAGAATATTACTTCTTGACTCATCGCCAATTGCTCACCGAGAGGAAAAGTTGCATGGTGTGCGATTTAAATGAAAATGGTACATGTTCGTTTGTTTTGGTAGTGGTTTTACTGCGCTTGCAACTGTAAAAGGTCATATGAGCGCCAAGGGGTGTATGTCAACAGAGAAGTCCTTACAGGGGATCAGACTCACCCTGTTCACATCTCTAGCTAAAATAGCACGAAGTCTGCTTCGACTATCAAGGCACCCCGGAAATAGAGGGTCACCAGAGTGTGACAAACATACAAAAGAAGTAGAGGAAAAAATGACAATAGTAAAGATTAGGGGAAAAAAAGCAGCGGTTCCCTGTTGCAGTTGAGGCACAGTTATGAGCATGACATTGATGAATTAGCCCATTTACAATATTACAATTCTACTGTGCATAAGAACATGGTTAATGTCCCCCTTCGGGAATGGCCTTAAGACACTTCAGTCAGTAGCACCGCCCCCCGGGGGGGGGGGGGGTACAAGCCCTTAATAACAATATAAGGTTATTTAAGAGGCCTGACTCCTAGCTTAACGCCCATCTCCGAACTAAACAGGAAATTCGAGTAAAGTGACTTTTCCAAAGAAACAACGACGGACCGAGCTGAGGCTCGAACCCCCGAACCCGCAATCTCACGTTTACTAGTCTGGTAGCCTAACCATTCGGCTACCGACGCCACGGTTGTGGGTATGAGACAAGTTAGCCCCAACCCAAAAGAACGGAAAAGTGATGTAGAGACAGGTAAATTTGTTGGGGG
>NW_004798223.1:137890-140696 GCF_000002075.1 Aplysia californica | reverse complement strand
GGGGTGTTGTTGTTGCTGTTGGCGTTGTTTCTTAAAGGTAAAGAGAAGCGCATCGACGCAACAACGGTCATTTACTGCAAAGGTATTTTTAAAAATCAGACACGAACAGAAAAAACAAAGAGAAATGAAAGAAGTAGGAAGAAACAGCTGACAGTGTTGGGGTATTCAAATTGATCGTTGAGAGCTCTGGACGGAGAATATTATTGTAAGCTTTCAATGTATGCACACCACACCGTGAAGCAAATTTCCGGGAGGATAAAATAATCGTGGGTTTTCCTATTGCACTTCCGCACTCATATCACTAGATTATCTAGATCGATCGGTGGGCACATACCATCACGTAAAATTCCATTCTGAAAAATGTTCAATTTGATTACAAAACAAAAACAAACAGCAAGAACAGCCTGAAACACATTCTTTTTAATTTTAGTTTCAGTTTTAGATTTAGTACGAGTCTTAAGTCACATAAGTGTCGGAAGATTAGAGGTGATTCTAGACGGTAATATGCAAATAAAAGAAGTAGGAGAGATAAGGACGATAGATATTAGATAGGAAAGAAGGGGCACCCGCCACCCACCCACTAATATCTCACAACACTGGAGTGCACCCTTACTAAAGACATGACGTATTTCAAGGTAAAGTTCCACTTTCTCTCAAACATAACATTCTATTATTTTGCTTTTACTAAATTTGCAGAGAATTAGTTACAGGCATACGCAAAATTCGGAGAACTCAAAACGCATGTACATGCTCGCACATTTGCTAACAAACAAGAAAAGACTAACATTATTACTATTACATGTTGTGTAAAAGTCTTTTACAATAAATCTAAAAACAAACGCACATGTTAATTTCTTAGATGAAAAAAAAGGTTCAAGTAGCAAGTTGGATAACTGGACTCACCTGAAGTTATGTACTCTTCTAAACATATTCCAGAGCTGGTGATCTGAGAAGGGAAAAAAGTGAGAAAGACTTAAATTTCAACCCAAATAAAAAATAATAATTTAAAAAAAAAGATACGCGCATTCATACAATCTCCTACCATGCAAGACCTTGAATTAAAATAGCAACGGTACTGTGCTTCCAAGTAATCACCATATCCTTTTTCAACCTGCTGTGATTATCAGAATTCTAACACAGTGGTTGAAGAATTCGGTCCACTACTGAACTGAAAAAGTAAGAAACTTTGGTTGGGACCATTTTCAGGACACACGCAATAGAAATCACATTACAACATTCAGTTCCATTTTAAAGGAGATGGGTAAGAATACGGAGCTATATTATCACTGCCTTTTGAATAAAAACTGTTTTTGTTTGTTTGAGTAAAGAGAAGCACGCCGACACAGTAACGGTCATTTAATGTGGGTAAAAAAGCATGACAGTATGACAGTAGCAACAGAAGGAAAGAAAGAAAGTAGGACCAACCAGTGGCGTCTTCCAACCACCCACTTTGAATTTTAAAAAGAACAAGTCTGGACATAAAGACTAAAAATGTTACGCCTCTACTGACACAATTTTAGACCATTTAATTTAGGAGGTGGACTGCTTCAATAGGGTCTGTCAGGGACAACCCTAGTTGAGTGGGATGCAGTATCCCAGCAGAAACACGGATATATTAAATGAAATTAACTTGCCCGAAGTGAGATTCCAAATCACTTATCGTGGTTATTTTATGTGCATCGGGTAAGAAGTGTACCGTACATTCGAAAACTCAAACAAAAACTCGACTATAACAAGCCGACGTTTTATCTTTCATTATTGGACGCCAATGGTGCACACCCGTCGCAGCAAATTCTTCATAGAGAGCAAAGAGCAGCGGCCTTGGCAGAGCATGATCTTGGATAATATTGTTTGTGTAAAGACAGGCGCATCGACACAATAATGGTCATTTAGTGCTGGGAAAAAGCAAGGCAGGCACAGAAACAACAGAAGGAAAGTAAAGTAGGGCCTTCTATAGTACTAGTAGCACCCTCCAACCACCCGCGGTCTAGGATATTAAGATTAAAGTCTATGACACACATATTAAACTGTATAAATCTTTCACCGCACGCCAATGTACACGACGATAAGAAGTCCAGCATAATAATATGTTTCATAAGCCGTTTCAAAAGTCAAACTGACCAGCTGAAAAGGGGACTTGTCAAACTGACCGCAAAAGATCTCTCCTCTGGGAAACGACAGACGAAAACCACGTGCCACAATTACCAGGAAAGAAAACAGTGTGACTCAGAGCAAAATTTAATTTAGAAGAAATATATTTTTTCGGTACAAAATTGAATTAGAATTTTGCACTTCATAGCGTGAATCGAATTTTTTTTCGTGTATTATCTAAGCAACTAAATGAATGATGATATCTCCAGAAGAAAGACGGGGCTTCTTTCCCAACAAGTGATCTATCGACTCTCAGTCTGAGAGTATGACACGTCGTGACTTACGGTAGACAAAAACTACAGCTTGAAAATTCGTTGTTGTTTTTTTGTCTATTAAAAAAAATAATCCTTCTCGCCTCTGCGCACTGTCAGTGAAATCAGATCAATTCATATGATTCATAGTATGTTATGTTTCACTCCTCCATCGACGCAACTAAAGTCATTTATTATTATATAGATCGGCCGCTTCGACCCTTTCTGTCAGGGCCAAACTGGGCCAACTGGGAATGTGTTTTGTTAGAACACATTATCTACCCACTATCCAGTGTCTATGTTACAAATAGGATCTTTGCTTTGCACGTACCCCCTCCAACACACACATACACACACACACACACACACACACACACGCACACACACACGCACGCACACGCACA
>NW_004798223.1:121069-137361 GCF_000002075.1 Aplysia californica | reverse complement strand
TGAAATAATTATCCAGGGACAACATTAACAATAAGTTTCTACATGTAGCAATTAACAACACAAGCAATTGAACACTTGAACTTGAAACAAAACTGGTAAAACAAATGCATCGAAGTGCAGTCTAGTGAAACCAGGTGTTCGTCCCTTTTTGGGCATGTGGAGTTATTGGCATCATCTTAAAGCTTGTGCATTTGTCTATCTTTCGATGAAAAATTACCCATCTATTTTGAACAAAAGTCTTCTAGATATTTCATAATAATAGATAATAGATAGCATTTGTATAGCGCATATCCCCGCTCAACAGCAGGCTCTAGAAGATTAGAGACGTTTACAAGAATAAGTAAATTTAAGTAACGATATTGTTTACGTGGTTTTGCCATGTAAATTTGTTGTCGATTGTAAGACCAAGATATTTGTATGGATCAGTGATTTCAATTGTTTCTTGTTCAATTACGAATGGTGGGATTGTTGGTTTTTCTCTTCTAAAATAAAAAATCATTTCCTTTGTTTTTGAGAGGTTCACTTTTAGAAAATCTGAATGGCACCATTTAAAAAACCTACATATTTCTTCGAAATACTCTTTTTCATCAAGGTTTATTAATCCAATAATAGCAGAGTCATCTGTAAACTTAATTAAGCGTGTTGTTTTACATAATTATAATATACTTCTATGATCGTTGGTATATTTATACCCAGCGCACACTTGCGACCGGATAAATTGGTTCGAGTCGAGGCCAGCCCGATTTTCCTTCATGGTCGTGCCAAAAGCTATCATTAAGACATAATACGACCGATTTGACGAGCCACTTTGATTTTGGTCAAGGTCGAATTTATTTGAGTTCGGACGTAATGTGCAATGATCTGATGGTCGCTTTTGGTAGAGTGTACTGGGAACACAGAATTCTACACTCACTGAGTGTAGAATTCTGTGACTGGGAATACAGAACAGCAAATCCATCAACAGGCAGACACGACACGAACGTGGTGGTGGTTTGGGGGGGGGGGGGGGGGCTGCACAGAAGGCATTGAACATTCTACGGAGAAAAGATTGCATCAACGTGTGAGATGGAGCGTGTGAGTGACACCACAATTTTTTTTAAGGAGGAGGGGGGGGGGGAGAGTTCTGTGCAATAGTTGGTGTTTGCTTGTTTGTTTGAGTGAAGAGAAGCACATCGACACAATAATGATCATTTAGTGCTGGGAAAAAGTAAGACAGACAGAAACTTCAGAAGGGAAAGTTAAGAAGTAGGACCACAATGCAATAGTTGGAGCATGGAACATGCGCTATATAATTGCAAGTATTATTATTACTGTTATTGCATGTGCATGTATTATTATACATGTAGTTTAATAGAATAAATAGCGATAGAACCAATGGATAAAATAGTTACTTTAACGACCATTTACCAAATAACTTAAGCCCCCCCCCCAAACCCCCCCCCCCAAAAAAACCCCTCCAAAACAAACAAACAAACAAACAAATGCCATATCGTCAACAGCGATTTTTAAAAAAAATGCATATAGAACATCAGGATAAGCGAACAAGAACACCTACATTGTTCCCAGTACTCAGTGCGACGTTTAATATAAGACCAAAAGCAACAACAGATAATGTAAGAATTCAGCTCACAACCCCAGTCACCTTAGGCATCATGTTAGCCCCCCCCCCCCCCCCCCCCGCCCTTAACACATCTTTCCACATTTTTTGTAAAATTCATGCCAAGCGGATGTTCTTTCTTTTTTTCTTTTTGAGGGGTGATACATACATATATATACACACACACAAACAAACATATACACAATATATAAACAAACATTATATAAATTTTTTATAAAAGTATATTATGTATTTTATATAATATATCTATATTACACATAAATATATTATATAATATATATTACACACTATGTATATAAACAAATATATATATATATATATACCCTACACTAGCGTGATTAAATCTTACAGTAAAGCCCACAGTAGCCATGCATGCAAGCACGAAATGACAAAAAAAAAGGATAGAATGTAGTCACACACTGTTCACCAGTTCTTGACCCTAAAAGCAAACACCCACTGTTTTCTTTCTTCAGTGCGTGCTGTCCGACCCAACGCAAACATTCATTATTCCTTCTTGCCTGGCTGTGCACCCTGCGACAGTACAGTACAGTGTTCAACCTCCTCTTACTCCTAGGCCTACCCAAGTATCTTTGCTCATACTACCCCGTCCCTCGCAGCGCAACGACGTGGCATTTGGGCAATTCCATGTGACCTGTGTCACAATACTGAATTACACGTACATGTACTTTTACTTTTAAATACATGACCAAAGTGTCTTGGATACCTATCGGGTTTTCTTTTTTCTTCTCTTTCATTTTTTTTCGGGGTTTTTTTGTTGCTGTTTGTTTGTTGTTGTTTTTTTTGTTTTTTTGGGGGGGTTGGGGGGGGGTCTTTTTCGTATTAGTAAAGAGTTTACGGAATTTGAAACACAATTAGGTCATATAACTATAAGTGCCGAAGATTAGAGACGTTTACAAGAATAAGTAAATTTAAGGAAAAGAGACCACACCAGAGTGCCTCCGCCAACCACCAACCAATCTATCGCTTAACCTAAAGCATGTTACAAGTTAAAATCTTCAAGGAGGTTGCCTCTAACAAACTAGGGGGGGAAATGGGCTTCAGCAAAGTCAAATGTGTCACGACGCTGTAGAATCAGGCGCTAGTCATTTTTGGGCATGGAGTTATTGGCATCATCTTAAAGCTTGTGCATTTGTCTTGATCTAGAAGAAAAAAAACACCTGTGCATCTTGAATGAAAATCTAGATATTTGCGATTGAAGGAGTTTGAGGTCGCCTTGTTTCAGAGGTAAAATTAACGAGAAAACAGCAGCCCAAATTTGGAGATTTGGTAAGCTTGAGAGACCCTGGAAACTTACGATTTACCTTTTGTTGTGCAGTGAATCAATACTTTTCAGTAAAATCCACAGAGAAATGAGTTTTGAAATGAACATAAAAGGTGTTAGGCAAAAACCAGGAATTTGATTAAAAATGATCAAACGAGCGGGAAAATGTCGGTTTCTTCGATTTCACTATATCAACGAGCGTCTGATTTCACAACGATGTCTAGCAAATGTTTAAAACTTTTTTTTTTTTCACAGCAGGTAACCAGCTCCGCGTTACGTGTGTAACTGTAGCGTTCACTTTCCGTGGAATGGCCTATTTTCTCAGTGCACAAGCTACACACTACAGGTCGGTCTACAAACCAAATTGAAACTCCGTTTCCTCTGCCACGACACTTAACGTATAATCAGCAAGCATAGCATTTGCACAAGGTCGTATGCTCTGTTAAAGGGAAAGCTAGCAGAAACGACGGCACTTCTACACACACACACGCACACACACACACACACACACACACACACACACACACACACACACACACACACACACACACACACACGCACATACACACACACACACACACACACACACACACACACACACACGTACAGACACATAAAAAGCGACCGAAAAGAAAAGATTAAGGACAAGAACGAGATTTAGCCTTAGTACGAGATTTACGGCACTTGCAACACAAATAGGTCATATGAACGCGGAAGATTAGAGATGTTACATGAGAGTAACATAAACGAAGGAGGAGAGATAAAAAAAGACCAATGTTCGATAGGAAATAAGGAGCAGCCCACACCAGAGCACCCGCCAACCATCCACACACAAGAACGAGAGAGGTTAAAGCAGCCGTATGACAATTGATAATTTCAAACAAAACCTGAGGTCTTTAATTAGAACAGACTATATGTAAGGAAAGTAGTTAAGACCCAAGAACTTTCAAAATGGGTAAAAGGGTAAAGAAAAATGTTCTGTAACACATACATACTAAGTTATATACCCATAAACATTTCCATTCAATCTTAAAAGACATCGGTCTATTCCCTACTTCGTTGCAGCATGTTCTTGTAGAAAATAAGCAAACATTAGCATTTTCATCATTTTTCTAAAAAAGTAGTTTTCAAGCTTCAAGCATGTATTTCCTATCCAATTTTCAGAAAAGAATGAAAATTAATTCCCATGAAAAATTGGACTGAATTCTGAATAGGTGAGAAACTTCTTTCCTTCAAAGGATTACCACCAGCATCTATTAAGTAGACCAGCTACTGCAATGGCGCAAATTCAGCATCTAGGCAGTAGACATGCCGACTTCTAAGACTGAATTATTTTGGCTTGCAGCACATTTCTTAATTTTTACATGGAGGTACCGAGAGTAAAAAAACGTAAAGTACTGCAAGTATGCTCTCAAATTCACAAACTGGAAGTATATCAAAATTGTAGTCAATTCCCAAAATGTAGGGGTATGGATATTTCGAAAAAGAAAGGGGGTAAAATCTTATCAAATGTCAAGGTGAATGAACGTACCAATATGAGTCCGCACAGAAATTACTAAAATAAGATCGATAAAATTTAACAAAGTCACGCACTATACATAAAAGTGTTTATGTCACAAACAGCCACTTGGCCACAGCACAGATCCCTATAAAACTATACAAGTACACAGAAATTTGAGCCGATAGTCTACAAAAATCCTCCTATTACAATATTGTTGGTCATTTCTTTGAGGAAGAAAACAGATCTTTCCTTTGATGGAACGTTATAGTATTAGTATTAGTAGAAATTTTACGGCGCTCGCAACTGCATAAGGTCATATGAGCGCCAAGGGGTGGATGCCAACAGAGAAGTCCTTACAGGGAATCAGACTTACTCTGCTCACCTCTCTAGCTTCAACAGCACAAAGTCTGCTTCGACTATCAAGGCACCCCGGAAATAGTAGGTCACAAGAGTGTGACAAACATACAGAGGAGAAGTAGAGGAAAATGACAATAGTAAGGATTGGGAAAGTAAAAGCAGCAGTTCCCTGTTGTAGATCAGGCACATTTTGGACGGGGCAATTAATAATCCCCCCCATTTAAATTTTTCCTGTGCATGAATGAAAAATCCCCCCCCTTTGGGAATGGCCTAAAGACACTTCAGTCAGTGGCACCGCCTCAGGGGGTGGGAATGTTCTTAAAAATATCACCTTTGAAATAATGATAAGTAAACGCATAAAAATAGGGGGGGGGGGGGGGGGGGGCGCAAAACAAAGCAAAACAAAACTAAAAACAAAAATCAAAGCTTCATTATTTTTTTTAAAATTGAACAATTGAAATTCTGACAGTACAGACAAATCAATTAATTAAATCAGAGTTTCATCATAAAAAGTTTTAATGAGAGAAAAAGTTCCGTTTTCAAAGAAGGGAAACAACAACAACAAGTCATACAATACCTCTGATTCAGTGTCATCATTGTCAATGGTGAAAGCTTTGAAGAAACTGGAACACGGGCCTCCAGCCACATAGCTCACAAGACCCGAGATGCAGAGAACCAGCAGAAGCGCTCCATGTACGGGACATCGCGCCATAGCTGGTACCACGGAACTGTCAAGTGACGCGCTGGTCGCCGGGGGTTCACATACGGAGACAGGATATCCCGATTACTGCATCCACTGTCCGTATTTCATCGATCCCTGGAGGGGTAACAAAATAAATACTATACAGACCAAGGTTACACATTTTTAGTGCGACAGATTGTAGCTTTGATGCATGGTGGAGACAAGATTTTGATTTGACAGCAATTGGCTTATTTAGCTTGTACATGCTTTGAGTAAAAAGGAAATGCACGCGCACACACACACACACACAAGCGCGCACGCAAGCACACACACACACCTAGACGTATACGACACACACACACACACACACACACACACACACACACACACACACACACACACGACGCGCGCGCGCGTCTGTTGTTCCAAACGGCACCGGCGGCTCCAAGCACATCGACTCCTCGAGAGCCGCAAGCCAGTTGACGCGATACGATGACGTCACCAACTGATAACGCGAGGTCATTCTAAGGTAACGTGAGAGAAACGGGTGGAAAGAGAGGCCAGGGACAGTGGGAAAGGAGAGGCGGTGGTCTGGACAAGCGGGCGATGAAATCTACGCGGTCCATAATGCACTTTCGCTAAACGGCTCTAAAAAATTATGTCATTATTTTTACGGGGTTTATCTATTCATTTATGTTATAAATCCTAACTTTTTAATTATCATCATTATTTATTTAGACAGACAGACAGACAGACAGACAGACAGACCGGGGGGGGGGGGGGTGGAGTCAGAGAAAAGAGACCACGACGGGGGACAGGGCTGGCTGGCACTGTGATCAGTTATAGCACTGCCTACAAAATTAGAAAAAGTATTTTATATACGCAAAACACCAATCCAGTTCCCAAATTTCCTCGAGAGTTTCAGAGTGGTATACGAGACACGACTAAAAGATATTTCCTGTCACTGGAGGCAAAAAATCAACATTGAGAGGTACAAAGACAAGAAACAAGCTAGCCCTACCATAATAAAAGGAGAAATCGGATAAATCAAGTCACCAAAACCCCCCTGCTCAACTGCAAATCACTGAAGAAAAAAACAAAAAAAACTGGCGGGTACTTTGACGGTTTCTCCCATATGTCAGTGAGACAGTTAATAAAAGAGCCCAAAGGCAATAGTTTAGCGAGATTGATCACCTCCAGGCGCATGTCTGTCTTAACTATCAATACAATTATACAGCAGGGAACAATGAAATGAAAAAAATGGAAAACAACAAGGGGACTGGATACCCCGCCCAAATCCGTACAAAATCATATTGTGAATACATACTTGATATAAAAAAAAAAATTTTTTTAAACAAACAACAAACAACGACAATAGCAACAACAACCCCCCTCCCCCCATAAAAAACCCAAACAACTCCCCTCCAACAAAAACAAAACAAACAAAAAAACACTGTAAATGCCAGGTACAGCAATCTGTAAGCCTACATAGCAGCAATGGTAATTTTCCTTTCATTGGTTGCAAAAAAATAATAAAAAGGTAGCACATTCTGTTTTCAGGACCTTCAAGAGGTTTTTACCGATATTTGCTTACAGTTTCATCCCTCCCTTCCCTACAAAATACCTTAAGCGAACAAAACTAAACTAAAAAAAACGATACCCACCCCCTCCCCATAAATTAATAAATGAATAAGTATTTTTTTAAACCTCAGTCTCTCTAAAGTTTGAAGTCTCACAAACATATCTACTGTTAAAATACATGTATATACATATTATATAGATAAGAAGGACACACGTCCAACGACGGATTTGTATTTGGGGAGGGATTTTTAAGCCAGCTTTCAGGCAGGCATACAGCTAGCATTAAACTGACATATTTATCACTGTTTACGTTAGAGATAACAACATTTGGAACAGGAGCACGTACTTTGTGAGTGCTGTGCGAGGACCTTGGTGTATCTAAAAAAACAAAACAAACAAACTAAATTATACCGCCATAAGGTCCTAACAGCAGTAGTAAATTAAAGCAAATCAAATCATTCCTTCCACCACACAAAACTCCCTCCCCCCCCCCCTCCAGCCTTCCTCTTTTCCCACCTTTTTCATTAATTTGTTGTTGAATAAATCATCTTAATTAAAATTACTTTGCCCACTGCTGGGTATACTCTTCATCTATTATTTTCCTTCTTTTAATTTAATTGTTCTCTGCTCTAGGTGGCGTGCCATAAATCAATTATTACGACCGTCATGACAACAACGCTCACACCTAAATAATTGAAACGCAAGAAATTCATAACAATCCTGTTCTTTTAGGGCTGAATCAGCTCAAGCCTGAGGAATCAGCACACTGGAAATTAATCAACGAGAAATATCTGATTATTCCATTCTGATTCTGAGTGTGCAGCAATCTGGCCTCGCCGCAGAGCACAAAAAACAATCGTTGATAGTATCCGCTTGGGGATTGAAATCTTGAAACTTTACACCTGGAATGCTGATATCAATAGAGTAGTATGGGGTAAAACAAAACCACGTGGAACCAGAGAACGGCTAAAATTCAGCATAATTAATAATCCAATGTTGTAACAGTAGTAAAGAGTTGAAATAATTATCCAGGGACAACATTAACAATAAGTTTCTACATGTAGCAATTAACAACACAAGCAATTGAACACTTGAACTTGAAACAAAACTGGTAAAACAAATGCATCGAAGTGCAGTCTAGTGAAACCAGGTGTTCGTCCCTTTTTAGGCATGTGGAGTCATTGATATCATCTTACAGCTTGTTCATTTTTCTATCTTTCGATGAAAAATTACCCATCTATTTTGAACAAAAGTCTTCTAGATATTTCATAATAATAGATAATAGATAGCATTTGTATAGCGCATATCCCCGCTCAACAGCAGGCTCTATGCGCATTACACTATATTATTACCCCAGCAGACCATAGAACACTCCGAAACATTCTCAGCTTCCCGGGAAGCATACAGTGCAAGCAGCTGATTAAGCGCTCAAACACTAACAAACTGACAAGATCTTTCGCTGTCTATAGCCGGGTACCCATTCCTACCTGGGTGAAGTGAGGAAAATTCGTGTAAAGTGCCTTTCCCAAGGACACAACAACGTCAGGCCCTTGACGAGATTCGAACCCACGACCTTACGATGGCGAGTCCGAGAGTCTAACCACTAGGCCACCGACAAAGATTCAAGAAGGTGGGGTTGCCTGGTTTCAGAGGTAAAATTAACTAGAAAATAGCCACCAAAGCTTTGGATTTCTTTAGCTTGAAAGTCCTTAGGATTTGAAAATGTACCTTTTTATGCCTTTAATCAACGTTACTTTTTTAAAAATCCCCCCCCCCCAAAAAATGCAAATGGACGTAAAATGTTTTGAGCCAAAAACAAAAATTTGATAAAAATTACCAAACCGGTGGAAAAATGCTAGTATCTTTGATTTCATTCATTATAATTTTGACGAGCGCTTAATTTCACCACCATGCCTCACAAAAGTTTTCCCACGTGGATGTAGCCACCCATTGGTAATATCTCTTGAAGATGGACTATTAATGATTAAGCACTCAACAGAATGCATCCTTTCAAATCAGACAAGATGCAGAGAGGAAAGCAACACATAAAAGCATAAAAATTAGGAAACTGTACATCAAATGACTAGATAAAAAGGGGCATGCATTTGGATAAATGTATGCTTTAGTCATGGCCTCTATTAATGTTTATCTAATAAGGGCTACACCTATTTTGATATGTCAGATAATAATGTGTAGAAGTAGTCAAGTACCTTTTAATGCGATTCCCGAAAAAGAAAAAGGCTAAAATGACAAAACTTTTTAATTTAAAAAAAAAAAAAAAAAAGCTAATATAAGGAGAATTTTTAGTCTTATTTATTTTTTAGTATCTGATGAGGACAAAAGGATTCGATAAAGATTGAAAATATGCATAATAAAATAAACACTATAAACCACCCCAAAATGGACTGAAACACAAGGATCCCTTAAAACTAATTTTAAAAGAATAAAAACTAAGGTGATTGAGATGCTTCCGTTTTGTTGAGAAAGAACTCTTGAGATGCTCACTATAAGGAAAATTCAAAAGGGGCTATACAGCGGGGCGATGAAAGTTTTATTTCCTCCCTAGTGATGATGATAATAATATTATGGTTCTGGAGCAAACAGTGAGAAACTTTCAGTCAAAGGAGAATTTTACACTTCTGGCGGACAACACTGTTTTCAATAGTATTTGGAAAAAATTACAGAGCATAAGAACCTAAATTGCCCCATGCTTTGAATCAGGTTTTGCAGGGAAAAAAATCACTAAATAGCACCCCTTCTCCTATCCATCGACAACTAAAATTTATTGTATTATACCCTTTGGAGTGCCATGATAAAAAAAAATGCACTCAAACATATTTAAGTACCTTGGTTAAATTAAAAGAGAAATGGTATTTGGACATATTTTGCAGATGTCATTTCAGGGAGGGTACAAATTAAATTCAAACAATCAAATCCTGGAATACCGACCCCACTACCAACTTCCAACCTGGCATGCAGACTTATATGTCTCAGAAACCACTGGATCAAACCATTCACATTTTGGTTTTAGGAGTCCTTTATATTACTGGTCACTTGAGCACTAATTAAACAACTAGAGCGAAAGAAACTCTCTCTCACTCAGCCCTTCATTTGCTCCCTTGATTCAAGCAATGAGTTCTATCATGTGCACAGGTGCTTTTGACTCTGAGTGTGTGCTGGAATGTGTGTGCGTACATTGGCTCACAGGTGAATCTTGCATAGGAGAGTGTCAACAAAGACAGAGGAGAACAGGCGCAAAATTGGGCTTGTGAGTGAGTGGGGGGGGGGAGAATAAGAAAGTGGGAGAAAAAGGGCAAGGAATCCACTGTCGCCAGAGGGTAAAAAAAAAAGAACAAAGATGGTGAAAGCGGGAGTTTTTTTATACTGGTATGATATGGGTTTAACTTCCACACCAGTGCACTGTCTGGTCGTTTTTACGAGTAAAACATAGGATCTCTGGGATCTTCATGAACTCGGAAAGAAAGACATTACAAGCAAATATTTTTAGTTGGGTCATTAACAGGGTTGGGTTGATTTAAATCAGTTGATTTTTTTTATTTAAATCAACTTGATTTTTTAAATAAAAATCAGTGATTTAAATCACTTTTTTTAAAAATAATTTTTATTCGGTTTTTACACATTTCAACATTCAGAATTCCTTTCCTTGGTTTCATAAAACAGATATAAGGTTCAGTAGACTAATATAATCATGCTTAAAAGTCTGATTTCCCCCCTTTCACTGTAAAATAATACAGTATTCAATTTACTTTTTTTTCCATAATTGAAACCAGAGCTGGGTTGATTTAAATCAGTTGATTTTTTAAAAATTTTAATCAATTTGATTTTAAAAATAAAAATCAGTGATTTAAATCACTTTTCAAAAAAATGTATTCAGTTTTTTCATATTTATACTTTCAGAATTCCATTCCTTGGTTTTATTTTAAACGGATATAAGGTTTAGTAGACTAATATAATCATGCTTAAAAGTCTGCTTTCCCCCCTGTCACTGTAAAATAATACAGTTCTCAATTTACTTTTTTTTCATAATTGAAAACCAGGGTTGGGTTGATTTAAATAGGGTCGATTTAAATCAGTTGATTTTTAAAAATTTAAATCAACTTGATTTTAAAAATAAAATTCAGTGATTTAAATCACTTTATTAAAAAATGTTTTCTGTTTTTACATCTTTAAACATTCAGAATTCCTTTCCTGGGTTTTATAAAACAGATATAAGGTTTAGTAGACTAAAATTGCTTAAAATTGTTCTTCACCCCCGTCACTGTAAGTAGTAAAATAATACAGTATTCAATTTACTTTTTTTTCATAATTGAAATTAGCATTTTCTTTTTCTTTTGAGACAAACACAAGTGCGTGCTCACACACACACTGTAATAAAAATAAGATGCAAGTTTATCTATGCATAATTACCCCCCCTTCCTTTTAACTGACATTTTCTTCATTTTTTGTCTGTAGCCATAATTCACTGATAGCAGATTAAGGCTTTCTAAATTTGCAGTTGTTTAAATTGATCATTAGTTAAAATAAAGACAATGCATTTTGCACTAAAAGAACATACTTTTAAACACCAAAAATCCCAAACTGTGTCGACATTTTTTTTTTAATAAAAAAAATCTGATTTAAATTTAAAAAATCTGATTTAAATTTTAAAAATCGATTTTTTTTATTTTTATCCAAAAAATCACCAACCCTGGTCATTAAGTTAAGTCCTAATAAATATTTTCACCTATTTTGTAGGCATAACTTTTTATTAAAGTATTTCTATGGCATTGATGCCTACGTACCCTTTTTTTTTTTGGCTCATAATCCTTCAAGTCCTTTAAAATCACATTACTGTGTGGATTTTAATTTTACTGAAAAACGTGGACTACAGGGACACAAATTTTTAATATTTAGTTGCCAAGGACAATCAAGCAATAATAGTCTTCAAACTTTGGTGGCCATTTTGTCACTAGTTCAACCACTGAAACTAGGTGCCCCTGAACTACTTCAATCCCAAGTTTCTCCACTTCTTTTAAAGTTTTTTCAAGATAGATGAGTTTTTTTTCACATCAGCGGATAATCCGCTGACAGGGGAACCTATCATTGTCACCGTGTCAGCAGATAATCCAAGTCTGACCATTTTAAACGTGTTTATTTGCTAAACTTGCGGTCTAAGGCAACCCATATACATATATATCATTGGAAAGCAGTTTCTATCCAAAATAGCGAGCTCCAGGCGACGTGCTTTGATGCGGACTGAAGAAACTTTGGAAGTGTTTATGGATGATCGCAGAGATGAGGAGTTACATTTAGAGTGAAAAGAAGAAAGTTCAGATGACAGAGATGATGAATCTGTACCAGTGGTGGGTAGTTTTACCTGACCCCAAAGTCCTGTCAAATTTTTGTTTGCTTTTGAGGGCAACTATAGTGATCTTGCAGCCTTGATAAAGGTAAAACTGGTATTGTGAGAATGTACGATTGATTAGTTTAGAGACAAATAGAGAAACTGTACTTTTTAGTGGTGTATGTGTGTGATTTTTGTACAGTTGATAGGAAAAAAACGGTGACGTGGTAAAAAAGGGCAAAAAAGTGCGCCATAGGGTATCGAGAAAGGGAAAGTGGGTGCAGCTTCAAAGAGTTAAGATGATATCAATGACAAAACATGACCAAAAATTGATGAGCACCTGATTCTACCACGTCGTGACACATTGACACTTTCTTTAATTAAGGGTTAGGGCTCAGAGTTGGGGTAGGGGGTAGCTGTAAGGGGCTTAGCATGGGTGCAGGAGTAAGACACTAATCATTGGGGTAAAAAATAGATTATCCCCGTTATTCCTGACCTACAGGGTAAGTGACTTTAAAAAATTTTTTAATAAAAATTTTAAAAATCGATTTTTAAAATCTAAATCAGATTGTTTTTATTTAAATCGAAATTTTTTTTATTTTTATGTCGACAGTTTGGGATTTTTAGTGGCTAAAAGTATGTTCTTTTAGTGCAAAATGCATTGTCTTAATTTATTTTAACTAATGATTAATTTAAGCAACAGCAAAAGAAAGCCTTAATCTGCTATATCAGTGAATTATTCATGGCTACAGACAAAAATGAAGAAAATGTCAGTCTAAAAGGAAGAGGGGAGGGGTGGGGGGGGGGGGGGGGTAATTATACATAGTTAAACTTGCATTTTATTACAGTATGTGTGTGCGCGCGCTTGTGTTTGTCTAAAAGAAAAAGAAAATGCTAATTTCAATTATGAAAAAAAAGTAAATTGAATACTGTATTACGTGTTTCTTTTCAAAACCTTCAACCTCAAACAACTCAATGGGTAATTTCAACATAAATAATCTAAATTGTTGGTTATTGTAATACTGTTAAAATTGTATGAAAGTGATTTACTTTCACAATTCCTTCAGTTGCCATTTTGTTCCTTGCAATAATATCAGAATTATTATTTTTGTTACATTGTCACTTTTGTGATTTATTTGTTAATGTTTTTATTCTCATTAGTAACAACTGATTTGATCTGACATTCAATAAATTATTATATTTACAGTTAGTTAATAAATCTAGACGTTTCCTTAGTCTGTGTGTGAGTGTGTGTGTGTGCGTGAGTGTGTGTGTGTGTGTGTGTGTGTGTGTGTGTGTGTGTGTGTGTGTGTGTGTGTGTGTGTGTGTGTGTGTGTGTGTGTGTGTGTGTGTGTGTGTGTGTGTGTGTGTGTGTGTGTGTGTGCGTGCTTGTGTTTGTCTTTTAAAAATTTTAATGCTAATTTCAATTATATTATGAAATAAAAGTAAATTGACTACTGATTAAATCACTGATTTTTATTTTAAAAATCAAGTTGATCTAAATAAAAAAAATTAACTGATTTAAATCGACCCGATTTAAATCAACCCAACTGTGATTTCAATTATGAAAATAAAGTAAATTGAATACCTACTGTATTATTTTGCAGTGACAGCGGGGAAAGCAGCTTTTAAGCAAGATCATAGTCTACTAAACCTTATATCTGTTTTATAAAACCAGGAAAAAAATTCTGAATGTTTAAATGTAAAAACTGAATAAAAATAAATTTCTTTAAAGTGATTTAAATCACTGATTTTTATTTAAACAATCAAGTTGATTTAAATTGAAAAAATCAACTGATTTAAATCGACCTGATTTAAATCAACCCAACCCTGCTGACCTAATTGGTAAGACAAATTAACTAAAGAGTTCAGTGTTAAAATTTGGGATATAATAATAATACTGAAATTTTGTATCCAAAGTTATTCTAAAAAAACATTTTCTTTTTTAGATGAACAGCCTATATAGCCTAGTCAAGTTGCGTACTGATGGGTGCCCATTGACACATTTGGTTCGGTTGTGTAAGCAGAGCTTGCCACATGAGGGCGCAGAGCGACCATCGTGGCACAAAAGCCGATCGCCTGACTCGCAGCCTAAAAAACAACACGCGTTTGTTTTCAGGCCGCGAAACAGGCGATCGCGGATCGATTTGTCAATTCCCCCAATGGGCACTGGACATTAAGCCTGCTGAACACTCAGCCTTAGGTATAGGTCTTGAACTTGAGGTGTGTGTGTGTGTGTGTGTGTGTGTGTGTGTGTGTGTGTGTGTGGAAGGAGGGGGGGGGGGGGGGTGATTTCGCGAAACTTGAAAATGAAAACTACCAGAAAAAACAGTCAGTCAAACAATTCATCACACAAACAGACACACATGACTTGTAGATCTATAGCCTACACTTTCAATATAAAAAATTATAATTATATTATATACTCGCACTTACTAGATCTACTTGCATATATAGAACAATTGTTGCAGTTAATATTTTTTAACAGATAATTATAGAACAGTTTTTATAGTTAGGGCTATCTAAGTCCAAGGTTTTGACGCCAAAGTAGTAAAAATGTCGGTGCTTTTTCGGTCATTCCCACCCCCACCCCCCCTCAATTATTATTCCCCTATTTTCCTGTTAAAAAGGAATAAATCGAGCTAAAACTGTACTGATATTGGCCTAGATCGAATATTTGAAGAGGTTTCAACTATGAATCTCCTTTAATACTAGATCTATACAAATACACGAATGAAAACTACTTACGCTTCTTTGTAACAGTAATTAAATGGCATGGAAAATGGTTTACTTTCCAACTTGGCAATAGGCCTATTTGTTATCATCAAAGAATGGTTGGCCAAGTTTACTCCCACTTCCGACCAAAACAACAATGGTGACAGTTTGGACGACAGTCTATTTCCCAGACGTAGTGTTTAATTATGTAATTTTGATATATATATTTAATTATTATATCGATAACCTTGAACAAGATCTAGTATTTTTACCTAGATCTACAACTAAAAAATACTAAATCCAGCTCAATTCTGCTAATTTTGAATAAAATAGGCCAAAATAAGAGGGGTGGGAACTACAGAAAAAGTGCCAAAATGTCTGTAGACTATGCCTGTGTTTGGGTCCATGTGGTGTGACCGTGAACAGTGAATGTGAAGGCAAAGGGCCTACAGCCTATTCTATTGCATGTGGTGACTAAAAGGCCTCCTTCAAGGTATTTTTTTTTAAAGGCCTACCCTCCCGTCTCACACTTAGTACCAGTTGTCCATTTTCTACTAAATATTGATGCACTGAACACTAGATCTCAAATATCTATTTCATTTCCGTCGCAAATTAATAGTTGTTGAAATATTTGATTGTTCCTATAATTGAGATAGACACATGCTTTGGACCAATCGGGGGTTCCTGGTGGGCCTGCCCCCCGGGAGTAAAAGAAAATCTGGGTGCTTACAGGGTGCATTCCCCTGTTTTAACCCATAATTTGATATTTTACAGATTTTAAATTTTCTTGAAAATAATTGATTTGCAACAGTTTGAGTGGTTTTATTATGTGTGATCTGCAGCAAACAGTAGGAAAGTTTGACCCCAGAAGTAGTGCATCACTGTGTGGGAGTGAAAGTAAAAATGTACCTACTTCAATATAAACGCCCTTTACTTTTAAGGAACAATTAGTACAGAGGTTGGTAGGCCTACAACAAATTCCCACGATTTTGTAGTTTCGTTCGTTTAACTTAGTTTAAGTCCGAAGCTGAACTCCAGAAACCCTGAATTGTCAGGTAATCATTGAGGAAAAAATCAAAATTTAAGCAAACAATGGCCCTTTTTCAGCAGTTCCCACCCCCAATTATTATTCACCGGTTTGGGCCCCAAGAGTCAAGAGTATGGGGGTTTCAGGGGGGCTAGCCCCCTTGACCTAATTTTATATGGAGGGGG
>NW_004798223.1:119139-120969 GCF_000002075.1 Aplysia californica | reverse complement strand
ATATATAGCTACATTTATAGATCTAGAATATAGATAGATCTAGATCTATATCTAGATTTATATAATAGATAAAGATATAGAATATAGAGTCTAGATCTAGATATAGATCTAGACTATAGATAGAATGATAGATTATATAGATCTACATATAGCTCTAGATCTAGAATCTAGATCTAGATCTAAATCTATATACAGATATAAAAATCAAGATCTATCTAGATCTAGATCTAGATCTATATCTAGACTAGATCTAGATCTACATCTAGATTCTAGTATGATCTACTAATCTACTAGATTTCTAGATCCAGATATAGATTTAGATCTAGATTTCTAGATCTAGATATCTAGAGAATCTTCTAGTCACACAGTAGTTGCATTACTCATTACATAATTATGTCGCCCACTACAAGACTAACTAGAGTATTTAGATCTAGACTAGATCTAGATTCTAGATTCTAGATCTAGATCTAGATATCTAGATCTAGTCGGTTTTATTATTTGCGCAGTAATAAGTAATGGGAGGAGGCGCGGCGAAGATCTAAATCTAGATCTACATGTGAAACTGGCGGAACCAGCCTAGATCTAGATCTAGATATATAGTCTAGATTTTCTAGATCTTAGATGACCTCAAAAATTAAAAGAATTTACGTAACACAGAGCTACAATACAATTATGGATCAAGTCATTCACACAATATCTAGACCTAGAATCTAGTTCTAGATATATAATACTATATCTAGGCCTAGCTAGAGAGGCTAGATCTAGATCTAGATCTATACATTCCACACCACACAAAGTCCATTACTTACTTTGGCAGAGGATTTGGGACGATGAGAGATGACTTGAAAAGTTTTCTTTCAACTTGACTGAAAAGGCGTCGAAAAAGCCACAGCCTACGTCAAGTAGTCCAAGTATCAAAGGGACACTGGTCGATTAATTCCACACAAAAGAAACGTGCCATATGAAGTCACGGGCCTGACCTAACATTACGCGTACTGCTACCAGGACCAGGCCATTTTTCCTTTCCCGGAACTAGCCTTCCATGTAGCAGAAAAGTTTAGGCCTGGCCGTGGAGGGCGGAGGGTACTGTTCACGAGACCTCTCATTGGATGGAGCAGTTGCCAGATTTATTCCTGTTACAACAAGTAGGGGATAGAATAATAATCTCCTTAGTTACAAGTTGAATGCAGCCTGCTTGGTATGGTAGATGAATGCTTCTAAAACTATTGGAAAACTCTAACTAGGCCTATATTATTATTGTTTTGGATTGTAACAAAGAAAAGAAAGGTGCGTCCAACTTTATTCGAGAATTGCACTTTATACTGCTTTAAAATTGGTTATCTACACTATGAAAACGGAAGGAATTAACTGTTTACTAAGTATAGTAGGCCTACAAATAAAATTGATTACGTGTTTCTTCGCTATTAGGCGAAAACAAGCCAATTACAACTCCATACTTGAATAATATAATTATTATTCTAAACGATATCACCAGAAAGGTGTTTGTCCTTCTTCTGCAACCCTACCTCATAAACATACTTCTGTACTTTAGAATGTACAACTTGGCAAGTATTCACAGGCTCCGCCTCCCTTGCCCCTTGTTGTGGCCGCTCTCCCATGATCATCTCAACCCTCAACCCATGGCCTATTTTATTTTTCCTCTCAGGCGTTTTCTTGAAAAACACTGCATCTCTAAACAATATTTCTACACTTTCACTTTCTATACTTGTATTCCCGCAATAAATTACTAGACTAACTTATGCTTTTGTTGTTGGTTTTGTTTTACATCACAATATTTTGAAATTTACAGATTGATATTGTTGTTTGGGG
>NW_004798223.1:117699-119039 GCF_000002075.1 Aplysia californica | reverse complement strand
TCTCTCTCTCTCTCTCTCTCTCTTAGATCTTGCTGGGAAAAACGACCACCTCTTGTTATTTTTTCAACGGATTTTAGTGATTTTCCCGGCAGTTATAATGACCAATCTGTCCCAAATTGGGAGTTGTTCAATCTCAGACGTGAAAGTGAAAAAAAAATATATAATCTACATTTTAAGAAATACGAATTGATGCTGAAAATGGAAGATGATGCATTGTGACTTGTCTAGAACTAATCTAGATCTAGTACATGTAGAACCTGAAAGCCATGGTTGTTACGCTCAGAGCCTGAGGTGTTAGCTATAGAATCTAGATCTAGATTCTAGATGTAGATTAGATCTAGAATCTAGATCTAAAAGGTTTGTCGTTATCGGGTTGTTGTTGTTTTTTTGGTGTTTTTTGTGGGGGGGGGAGAGAGAGAGAGAGAGAGAGAGAGAGAGAGAGAGAGAGAGAGAGAGAGGGGGGGGGTAAATAGGCGCTCATTGTAATAAAAGAAAATACATGTGATGTGGGCTATCAACTTGGGCCTAATCCTGTTGTTGATTACATTTTTGTGTGTTTGTTTGTTTGCTGTTTAACCCATCCGTACGCCCTGGAGCCATTTTGTACCCCCGGTGTTGTATTCTTCACGTTTTAAAATACCTCTAGCCTAGTACGAAGATCTCTTTGAAACTTTCACTCAGGATATTTCTCAAAAAATAATTTTGACAGACTGCTATGCAAAGCGTAGGCGTAGGGGTCGGATTAACGAGTCAATTTTCGCTTTGGAAAGTGGTGGCACAGAGTTCCCCAAGTCGTAGTAAAACAGGACGTAGGCCTACGGTTTAAAAAATTGTTGGCTTTGTGTGTAAGGGGTTAAATAAAAGCAATTACGGCACTATTAAATTTTTGTGCCTAGAACAGGCTTGATGAATCAACAAAATTTTGAAATTGAAAGGTGACATTGATAACTGTGTTATAACTGCTTGACTGTAACTGCTTGACAGACGAAAGAAAGACAAACGCCGCGAGAGGAACCTATGCAAGGTTTCTCGACGTCACTGTTTTGTTTACAGGTACCCTGCTTATCTTCCAGTGTGTGTGTGTTAGTAAATTGTCACACAGACACACCTGTATGTCTGTGTCTAGGTAGACATTTTGTACCTATATAATAATATCATTCCTATATGAGAACACTGATCTTGAGAGATAAATAAGTCGAATCATACACTAATTAAGTGCCCTTTATAAAGTTGCGCATACCGGTGCACAGGCTACCGTACTGCCCTTTCACTTATTATTTTCATTTTCATTTCACATTAATTTACACACACACACGCGCGCGCGCGCACGCGCGCACGCG
>NW_004798223.1:113654-116764 GCF_000002075.1 Aplysia californica | reverse complement strand
AAAAAAAAAAACACAACAAAAAAACAACAACAACAAAAAACACAACAAAAAACAAAAAAACAACAACAAACAAACAACAAAAACAACAACCCCTAAACAAAACAAAATCAACAACAGCCCAGTGACTTCCAAAGTAACACAGTCTCAAAATAGACAGTATGACCGATAAGCTGAAAAAATAGTGTTACGGAGCAATTAGTGTGTCGGTACTAACTGTGGGCAATGGGGGCAAGTTCGTGTTGGAATGTAGAGGTGAGAATATTTTTTTTTTGATAATAAAAATAAAAGAACAAGAGATCATGAAATTTTTAGTGATTTTAGAAAGTTACTGTAACAAATTTTCCCCATTTAGGAAAAAACCAGTTTCATTAAGAAAATATAAACCAATGTACAAAAGTTTTTAAAATACACCGAAAATTGAAATAGCCAACCCGGTACCGGTACTAATACTGAGAGTAATTTGCCATTTACAAAAAAAAATTAAATTTTTTAAATTCAGATGTCTAGATCTAGATTCTAGATTCTAGATAGTATGATGTTTCACGTGGCGGACCGGTCCCTTCCACGAGCGAGGAATTCAGCAGGGCTGGAACATGAACCTGCGTTTCCCAGTTCTTGCTCTTACTCTTAATCTTAACATTGCGTTACCCAAGGAGCTTAGGAAGTATAACACTAAAACTTCAAAGGATAGTGGTAAATAATTGTTTGGTCATGTTTTCTTAACTACGTATAGGCTATATTGTATTGTTGAACACGACTCTAAAATAATTAATATAAATTACTTACTCTCTATATTCAACAGCATAATATTGTTAATACATGTAACATCTTTGTAAATTAATTGATAAATTATGCTACTTTTACACGTTGTTGCTATACAATACTATACATCAATACCTGTACTTACATTATAAAACTTCATGTCCTTGCCTTGACACTTGACAGATTTAGATTCAGTGCTAGGAGTTTCCTCAGAAAATCAATGAGCACAGCCAACATTTTAAATGCGCTTGTAAAATTTTCTTATCTATAGGTAAGTACATAATTTGATTAACCTTTGTAAGCAGGCGGCCTATTTCTTTGTGTAGGCCCACCGTGCCTGAACATTCCATACCAATTTGCTCTCTGTGGACGGGACAGTATATTATTTACCTAGGTCTATGACCTCTATCTTCCCATTCAGTAGCATAATTATGGGTTGATTTAGAGCAGAAGAAAAAAAAACAACGAACATAAGTACCAGAGTGAAAAATGGCACTCCAGTAATAATTTAAAAAATCTTCATAATCAGTAGGCTGTAGGCCTACTTGCAGGATTGTTATTGGATTACTAAAGTTTATAAATAAATACCTCTAGACTCTAGACTCTGTTACAGTAACGATAAAGGAATTACATCCCAGTTTCCCATTATTTCAGCTTAGGGCAGAATTTAAAAAAACAACAAAACTAAACATCCCCCCCCCCCACACACACACTTAAAAACAACAGCCCGACCTAAGCGTTTGGCAAATGTACCGGAATGTTTTTCCTTTGAGCTCCTACTCCACTAACACATATTAACTGAGTGTACTCTGGTATCAAATACAAGAAGAGAATAGGATGACAGGTGAAAACATGCACTTTGCTGTACATGTCCTTAGTTACGTCATCAGAGAGAGAGAGAGATAGATAGATAGATAGATAGATAGATAGATAGATAGATAGAGAGAGAGAGAGAGAGAGAGAGTAGACAGACAGACAGACAGACAGACAGACAGACAGAGACAGAGACAGAGACAGACAGACAGACAGACAGACAGACAGACAGACAGACAGACAGACAGACAGACCAGGGACGGGGGAGGGGCGGGGGACGGAGGCAATTGATTCTGAGAGATATCTTTTTTAGCATTACATGTCTATCCTTTTTAAAGAATTGCGTAGTTTTATATATTATTTAACCTGATTTGAACATGTTTGCATCTGCAAATGTCAAACTTGTTCAATATGAATAAAAAGACCCAAATTGTCCGAGTGTTTAGTTTTAGTGAGAGTTTTAGGTCACTCGCTACACAAATAGGTCACATAAGCGTCGAAGAATAGAAGTGTTACCAGAAGGTAACAAAAAGAAAAGGAGAAGAAAAAAGGGGGTTATTTTTTATAGAGGAAAGAAGGGATACACCACACCAGGGCACCCACCAACCAACCATTGTGCTGGTGCAAGTTTATATTTTCGTTAGAATGCATATAAACATGTAATAGGCCTTATATAGTACTATCTGCCCAGAAATTAGCTAAGACGGAAATATCCAAGGGGAATCTCCCCGCTGCCCCCTTGATAAATTCCTGTATAATTACTTTTATGTAACAGAACCCTGTTCAAAACGCAAAAGGAAACATTAATGGCATTCCAACATAAATTCCTGCCTTTTGACCTGTCCAAATGCTTTGCCCGTTATGCTCTGATTTTTAAAATTTAAAACAGAACTCCAAAGTTTGGTATATATATGGACTCTACGAGTATCTAACTTACCATAGCAAGCCATGGATTTAAACCTTTATGCCATACCACCAGGCGAGGGAAGGGGAGGGGGAGTGCGGGTGGGGGGCAGCCGTTACTCCATCCTTCTGATCCCTGAGCCGTGCAGATGGTCAGGGTGGTGTGGGTGGGTGTGAAATCTCACCACTGCTTGTGAAAGTCAGTGCTCAAGCGGCATTCCAGCACGGAAACGTTCTGGGCAGGCTAGCCTGAGGTGGGAACTAAATTGGACCAATGCCTGTCACCCTGATTGTTCGGCCAGCCGAGTAAACAGCTCCCCAAATCGTTGTTACATGCCCTGGAGGGGTGGCATTGGTTGATTGATTGCGCCTATTACATCGATGGGTGGGGCTAAAGGTGGAGGTAAAGGGCATGTTCAATCGTTTCTGTTTTTAATTGGCCAAACAGTAGTCCTAAGAAATGCAAGCAGTGGTGACGGTGGAAAAGTAAGCCTGACGCATGCCAATAGCAGAGAGGCCAAGATAGTTGGCCTACTAGGGAGGTGTGAAGTTTTTATTACTGCTTGCCGACCGGACAGGCAACCCTTGCTTCCATCACGTACAGGCTGACCCTCATGACCCCCCCCCCCTTT
>NW_004798223.1:111960-113255 GCF_000002075.1 Aplysia californica | reverse complement strand
CCCCTCTCTCTCTATCTATCTATCTATCTATCTATCTATCTATCTATCTATCTATCTATCTATAATAATATTATTATTACTTCGACGCAATGTATAATAAAGAACATGTTCGTACTGTAATGTATTGTATTGTACATGTACTTCTTAAGAGTACCTCCGCCCTGAACGTCCGAAAACATCCCTGGACATACTCATCCCCCAATAAGGAACAATAAAGGAGAATGGGAGAGTGGAGTGATCGAAGACACCCTGGTACATGTAATATGTGAGGCAGCGTGGTGAAATCAGGCGCTCGTCAAAATAATGAAATCGAAGAAATATTAGTTCTGTATGTTTGACAATTTTTATTGAATTTTTCTTTTTTGGCTCAGTACCTTTCGTGTCCATATAAAAACATATTTCCATGTGAACTTCACAGAAACACATTGATTATAAGCACAAAGTTTGTAATTTGATTGTTTTCAAGGACTCTCAAGTTATTGAAATTGTCAAACTTTGGCGGCCATTTTCTCGCTAATTTTACCTCTGAAATCTGGTGACCCACACCTCCTTCCATCGCAAATATCTCGACTTCTATACGTGATAAATGAGCGTTTCTTTTTCAACGAAAGCAAGACATATGAACAAGCTTTAAATATACATTTAACTCCATGAGCCCAAAAATTGACGAGCGCCTGATTCCACCGCGTCGTGATAATAATGTTGGTCGCTGTTACCGGCATCAGCACTGTAGTAGTAACTTTATCAGTGAGTCCAAGATAAGGGTCGGAATGACGACGTGTTTGCATAGAAGAATCGATCACACCCGTTCTTCAAAATAGAGGTCAGCTATCGAATTAGGAAAATGATAACATAATATGGTTAAAGAGCAAAATCCTGTATGTCGCTGTACGTGTATTTAGAAAAAGCGGTCAATACGAGTGTGGTAGTAGTTTAAAGCTTTGACCGTAGTAATAATAGTATTTGATACGAAAACATAAAATAGATGAGGGTAAAAATGGAAAAAAGGACCCCCCCCCCCCCGGGCACTGGCAAGATTTTATCATACAGTCCAGCCTGCTTTAATTACCACCTATATAAGAAAACCAGCTGTACAAACGCGTTTCTTTCCATGTACTTTTTAAAATTTTTTTTTTTTACATTATAATGATACTGTGTAAGACGGTCACCTGTCTATTACGGCCACCTTTCTCCTCGACAACAGGGGGCCGTCTCAGACAGTGTCAACTTATATCATCATCATCATCATCATCATCATCATCATCATCATCATCATCATCATCATCATCATCATT
>NW_004798223.1:102441-109965 GCF_000002075.1 Aplysia californica | reverse complement strand
CTCTCCCTCCCCCTCTCCCCCTCACCCCTCTCACGCACGCACAAACATGTAATCCATAGTAACAGAACGGAAACAACAGAAGCAGTACAGTAATAGTCTTTATAAATATTAAACATTTGTCCCTATCCTTGTCATTGCAAGCTATCCATCATGATAGTGTCCCCAGTAGCTTCACCGTTCCTGGGTATTTAAAAGCAAGAGGAGCGCTGCTATTATACACGAGGCAGATGTTCTGAGGTTGGCAGGTCATTTGAGTCTATCTGTGATAGAAATGAATAGGTATCGGAAAGCCACAGATCTTCACTGAGAATATCAGAATCCATTCGGGGTTTTCCAGGATCGCATTCAGGACCTCCGGGTTACAAAGCGGGAGTCTCAAAATCCGAATATCACGCTGACCTTCTGGTTTGAGAGTGTATGCCCTGCCGGTCAGCTGACTGGTACGACGCAGCGCAAAGGTGCTGGTGGCCACAGTTGAATATTCGTGACATAATTGTGTGACATTGTGGTGAAATCACGCGCTCGTCAAAGAAATGAAATCGAAGAAACCGATATTTTTCTTCCCGTTGGGCAAGTTTTACCAATTTTTTTCACCACCTTTTAAGTCTATTTAAAAATACATGTTTACTTCTGGAGAATTTTTCTGAAAAACTTTGATCAAAGGCACAAAAATGTACATTTGCCGTTTCCAATGTCTCTTAAGGCCTTTGGAAGTCATCAACTTTGGCAGCCATATCCTCGCTAATTTCACCTCTGACATCAGGCGATCCTCACCTCTTTCAATCGCAAATACATGTATCTCTTCTTTTGTTAAGGAGAGAAGTGTGTTTAAAAAAACAACAACAAAAAACAACAACAAAAAAACAACAAAAAAACAAGACCAAAAAACGAAAGAAAAAAACAAAGGAAGAAATAACAAACAAACAAAAACAAAAACATAATAAAAACAAGACAAATGAACAAGCTTTGAAATTACACAAATAACTCCATATGCCACCACCACCCCAAAATTTTTTTTAAAAAAATGAAAATAAATAATTTAACGGATGAGCGCCTGATTCCACCGTGTTGAAACACAATTTATTGTTGCCTGGCAGCTAAAGCTTTTTATCTTGCTTTATTAGCGTCAGAGACCGACTTCACTAAGACTTGACCTAACCTGTCCCCGACAGTGCAGTCTAGATTATGCTGGTCCGAACTTGGTCCCGCTCATTTAAACAGTATATATTATTAGTTCGTATTTAAAGGGACTAACCTCCTCCCACTCCCTAAAAAGAAGAAAAAAATAGGAGAAGAAGGAAGTGTCATTAAATTGAGCAGCCCAAAGGTCGAATTATATTACTTGCTTCCCGGGGATTAAATATCTGAATTTGAATCCTCCGACTTGCATTCATTGCTATAAAGTTCCTTCTCATAAAGTTTTTGGGGTAATAATCTGTCGGCGGACGCGTAGATCGAGTCAAGAAACCTTGATGGGGCCCTAAATACATTGTTTGCTGACTTGACCCAAGATAGCCAGGAGGAACAGCAGTACAGGGTGTTTGGAAGAGGACTAGGACTAGATCAGTACTGTGGTAAACGTTTTATAAATAGTGCTGAGGTGTGCAGACAGAATGCTGGAGTGACCGTCGATTGTTCGGAAGGGATACTTTACAACCGCTTTACGTGCAAAAGCGCAGTGTAGAAACGATCTGTGTGCGTGTTTCTGTCTTTCACATCCTAGTGTAAAAACTTATACAGGTTAACTTTGATACAAGTATTTCAATTCTTAAATATTTAATTATAGAAGATAAAGCTCCGTGTTGTTTTTAGAAAATATAACTCGTTAATTAGAAAAAGAAACAAAAACTAATTGTAGGCCTATAGCTTGTCTGACATTAAAATTAAGAACCAGAGTAGGACTTTTCTTATCTCATTCAAATTGTGTTATTCCGTCACTGGCCACTCTAAGTGGTACAACAGATATATGGAAAGAGGCTTGTGACTTTGAAATAATTTAACTTATTGAAATAATATTTCATTCTTTAAAGTTGTGAGCAAGAAGTGATAGTATGAGTATGAGTCGCCAGAACATTGGAAAACCAGCCGGCTCCCGGGTAGCGTACTTCATGTCGCGCTCCCATTTTTTTCCTGTTCTCCTATGTGTTTGCCTTCTCACGGAGCAAACCGCGAGTATAGGACCTCTCGTAGTTGCTCCTTGGGGGCAGATCAAAGGCCTGCTAAAGGTTTCTGCCTTCGGTGTACCTTATGCAAGCTTCGAAGGAGTGCCTTACGCAGTTCCACCTCTCGGAATCTTGCGCTTTGCCAAACCAGTCCCCTCAAAAAGATACAATCTGCCAACGCTGTATCCCGCCTTCACAAGGAAGCCGATATGTGTGCCGTGGATCTTGACGACTCCCAACGTGTCAGAGGACTGTCTCTACCTGGACATCTACGTGCCACAGGTGAGGGAAAGCAGCAAAGACAGTATTGAGATGGGCCACGTCACAGACACTGTTGTTAGCTTAGTTGGGATGAAAGATGTTACCGATTTGGGGGTGGGGGAAAGGGGGGGGGGATTGCGCAGGTTTTTATCCTGTTATTGACCGGATTACTCAATAGCGCCACCTTCGTATCTACGGTAAATTTGTGCAGGTTTTTAAACATTTGATATCGATTATGAGGTGGCTGTGGCCGAATCAGAATCCCGACCTCGACCATGCTTAGCTGATTGAGTGTGCACCGAAAACCGTTCAAGTAGTAGACTTCTTTACCTTGGTTGGGTGTCGGAAGGGGTACATTGTTTAACTGAAAACATTCCGGTGAGGTTGTCTCAGAAGAACCAGAAAATAGGTACATTAACACATTATTATTTCACCGGCCTTGTGTAAATATGTGTGTATGCCCAATGCAATTTAGTAGCGCTCGAAAAGAAATTTAAAACGGAAGTTTTCATGAACGAGAAAAGACGAAAAGGGTTCCTACTCAGACGCTTTCACTACAGACTGGCAGAAGTTTGCAAGAAATGTAACACGGTGGAGGTGCACAAGAAAAGATTGTACTGCCCACATCACAACAGACCAAGGGCACAATGCCGTACTGAAATCTGGGAAAGATCACTCACAATCATCAGCTGCCATCGAAGCATGAAGAGGAAATGTGTGCAGCTAGAAACAGTCTCAAACGAAAAGCGATTGAAAAGTCATTGACTGAGCGACCACCCAAGCTTGTGTGCAGAACCATGTCAAAAATGTCTACTATAACAACGAATGGCAAATTGGCAAAAGGAAGAGGTCTACTACTTAAACATATACATTTATAATTTCAAGTCGGTACCATGTCAAATACCCGCGCAACCTAAGAAATACTCAATGACGAAAATCTTTACGCAATTAAAAAAATGTTTTGGAAAACTCTTTTGAACTTTTTGACATAGGATTAATTAAAAATCGGCGCAATTTGCCCGCTGTCCGTTACCGACGTCTGTGGAGTAACAGTTAGCGGATTTTGACTCGGTCCGTAGGGCCAGCTCAGGCTGAGACGGATACAACGTCCCAGCAGTAAGACCGAGATACTCGATAAAAATTCTCCCCACATAGCCACACAGGAATAGAAATCAGATCGATCTCCTGCATCCGACAGCGAAGCGCCAAACCGTTACATCACAGACGCCAGTCTTTAGGGTGATACGGGGTGCCCACTGCGGATGGGATCGGGACGGGTCGGGTCTGGTCGATAGCTCGACTCGAGCATGAAAACAAATACCGGGTGCCCTTTACAAATGGGATTAGGTCGGGTTGGGTCCGGTTTGTTTTTGAGGCAACGAGTCGGGCGCAATCCGCTTGTACCATTATTGCCACTTTGCGTCCTCAATCTGGCTAGCAAACCGACCTGACCCGACCGGACCCGATCGCCCAATGGGCACCACGTATAATACGTCATAAGAAAGGCGCTAGAGCATCCAGCAAGATTTCCTCTAACTGTAGTTTTTGTCACTCAAACGTCCTATTTATACTTAAGTCTAAGTCATGCTGATGTCAAAATCAATTGCCAAAGACAAATTTATAGTAGCAAAAAAAAAAAAAAAAAAAAAAAAAAATTATTGATCTTTCTATATAAAGCTGCCAGGATGTAGAAACAAAGAGGACCATCACTCCCCTTTTTCCCCACCCTTTTAATCAAAAAAAAAAAAAAAATTGTAATAAACAACATGCCTCATCTCCCAAGTGCTTCTAGCAGGCAGGAATCATCAAGACCATCACGTACATAATACAGCAAGATACCAGGTATACCACTCAATCACAACAACCTATTCTTGGTGTATACAAGGCGAGAACGATAACTCTACTCTGTAGTCCATTACTCAATTAATCATGACATCAGCTGACCACAATTCACCACAGCAAGGTTGTCTATTATTTCTTCCCTGACTGCTTTCCCAAACTCACTGTGATCTGCCAACTGTCACAGACACCAACTGTCACAAACACCCAAGCCTTTATTTTACGAGAGAAGTTGCTTCCAGAGAATTCGAGGATGCAGTCAAAAGGTCGATAAGGGACATCGTTGGGTTGTGTTCCGTGCAATTGTTGATTGATATTTGATATTCATATCGCTAGAAAAAGGATACAGACAAAAAGGGTGGTCCGAGTGATTGAGGAGGAAGGGGGGGGGGGGGATGGTTGACCTTTTCCTCCCTCTATCTCTATCTCCAACTCAAGTTGTGATTTTTATGAATTTTAGTTCGTTTTAAAACTTTAGTTAAGTTTTGTTTTTTAGCAGAGAGGGAGAAGGAAAATGGGAAGGTGACATTACTTCAGCTTCTTATCGTAATGTTTAAGACCGATGCTGACCTCACCTTGCATACCCGTGTGTTGATATCAAGGGTACACTGGGGACATGTTGTGCTACTTTTCTATTTAAGGCAAACGTTTAAAGCGCTATCGGGTTAAAAAAATAAAGAAGTAGTAGCAGTCTTCGTTTAGATGAATGCCCTCATCTAATCTTCAATGACTCCCCCCCCCCCCTCCTGCACCCAAATGAAAGAGCCCGCAAGAAGCATTCTTTTCACTTTTTAAAGCTGTTATTAGTTCTATTTAAGATCATGTTTGGCACAGTGTCATGTTGTATCTAGTTTCTATTTAGACTAAAAAGTAACAATTGCAAAGAACAACAAAGTATTTGTGTCGGGGTCTCTTTGAAGACTAATGAATTTATTGAAGCAATATCTTATTTCAAGAATAAATCACGAGCAGACAGATAAAACAACAACAACAACAACAAAACAACCCAGCCTCAACTAGGTTTAAAAAACAACAACTGATGATCCATTTGGTACTAAACTGATGAGTAAAAATCAATTAAAGGGACTGCCGAGCTCCGCAATGTAAAGTTTAAGAAATTCTGAGTAGGTCTCAGAATAAGGGAACACCCATACAACAATATGGCGCACTTCCAGCAAGACCTCGCGAAATAAGACACTATATTGGCCTTTTCCCCCCGGACATTAACATGACTCATGGTATGCAGCAAATTCTTGATTCTCAGATTAAAAAGAAAATCTCAGGGCTGGTTCTATTTGGACATTAAAAACAACAACAACAACAGCAACAACAACAACAACAGCAACAACAACAACAACAACAACAACAACAACAACAACAACAACAACAACAAATAAAGCAAACAACAACCCCCCCAAAAAAAACAAAAAACAAAAAAACAACAACAACCAAACACCCCCCAAAAAGCAACAACAACAACAACAACCAACCAAACAAAAAATAAAACAGCAACAACCCAGTGACTTCCAAAGTAATAGTCTCAAAATAGACAGTATGACTGATAAGCTGAAAAAAAATAGTGTTACGGTGCAAGTGTGTGTTTATTTATAGATAAAAATGTCTGTTGGTGAACGGCAGCTACAAAAGACGTAAGCAAGCACGTTAATGAGTCGAGCAGTGGTCATCATTTATAGTTTTTTTTCTTTCTTTTTTTTTTTTTTTTTGGGGGGGGGGGGTTGCTTCTCATGTTGGTCTTTTTTCCTTAGGCAATACATTTGTGCTGTAATTGGAAAATGCTCCCTTCCCCAACTCTCTCTCTCTCTCACTCTCTCTCTCTCTCTCTCTCTCTCTCTCTCTCTCTCTCTCTCTCTCTCTCTCTCTCTCTCTCTCTCTCTCTCTCTCACACACACACACACACACACACGCAAAAACATACACACACAAAACCCCGCTCCCGCCCCTCCACCCACACAGAAACGCACCTCTCTACTGCTTCCCCTTTACCCCCCCCCCCCCCTCTTTTATCCTCCTTTTCCCATCCTGGTAATTTTTCTTTCCCTTGTTCCTATACCTGTTTTCTCATTGTGACCTCTCTAACGCTTTGAGTTGTTCCCTGCCTTCATAGGTCAAGACAACGACTCCTCGACCAGTGCTGGTGTGGATTCATGGCGGTGGTTTTGTCTATACTACTCCACCGGTCACCCCTGAAAACATCATGGGTACAGGTTGCCTTCTAGTGACTATCCATTACAGGTAAAACCTTATCAAATTTCTAGAATTTTAGTAAGAGTTTTGCGGCACGTCTCAGCACTAGAATTACAAATTTCTGTCTGCGCAGTATCTCGTTTTGAGAAATTTGACGTGAAAAATAATGGAAAGCCTTTTCGAATGCATTTATTTGAATATCTTGATGATGGCTTCGACTAATCTTATGATTTTGATAGAGGAGATACCATACTGGTTTCTGACCCCCGTGGTCTTATTGTAACTCCAAACGGCCAAAAAATGTCAGACAGAACTTTGTAATTCTAAGGTAAGGACTTGTAACACAATATAAGGACATATAATAAGTGCCGAAGACTAGTGGTATTACTTGGGTGTTGCATACACAGAAAAGACGGAGGAAAGATGGGGATGCAATTTTATGTTTTATGGGTTAGAAGGAGCATACCACACCAAAACATCCGTCAACCACCCTCTGGTTAGAAGTTAATGTGTTTGTAATTTCAGCTTACGTTGACGTTAATGCTGAAATTCTATTTTTGACGCATAATTTCTTTAAGCTTATGGATATTCCCAGCAATAATATTAAGTTCGGAATTTATTTGTAGACGTTTGACCTGTGTTCAAAATTTTAAAGTAAGCCAGCAAAAAGATTCAATACTATTTTGAACAATCATAATTGTAAAAAGAAATTTGAAAGATACTTAAAAACTCTATGCACCCTCTTTCCCAGTATCGGTATACATAGTCTTAAAGTAGACGACAAATCCAACACATAAACTAAACCCAATAAGAACGTAACAAGTGAGTTGTAGTAAATTCTACTTTCCTAAAGCGCAATGGCGTTTTGGTTTTCATCCTTAGAAGCTATATTCCCTCTTATATTCAATTCCATGTTATTGCCCTGTGTTTGTCTTTGCCGTTAGATACCATTTTGTGTTAGTAGTTGGGGTGTTAGAGAGAGAGAGAGAGAGAGATAGATAGATAGATAGATAGATAGATAGAGAGAGAGAGAGAGAGAGAGAGAGAGAGAGAGAGA
>NW_004798223.1:100040-101729 GCF_000002075.1 Aplysia californica | reverse complement strand
CACACACACAAACTCACATTTACATATTTGAGCGTAGAGACTGTGCGTACTGCAACCTTCATATTGGTTGTCAGAACAAGCGATGGTCCAAACTTGCTCTGCCAGAGATGAGACAGCCTACCTGACACAAGTGGAACGATCTTATTTTTCTCCTCAGTCATTTTTTTTATCTGAAAGAACATAAAAATGTTTGGGGAGTAAGGAAATGCAAAGAGGAGGAAATGAGAGGGAATGCTGAAGCCAAGTCTGCATTATATCAAGTTTTTTTTGCTTCGAACTTTTGCAGGTTTGTTCAGAAGAGGCATAATGAACAGTGGTTCTGCCACCTCCACCTGGGCTCTACAGCGCCACCCAGCAGCAGTGGCGCATAAGTTGGGTCAAGCTCTCGGCTGTAACCTGCAGGGTTCATCATCGTTGAGCGGCCCTGATCTACTTGCTGTCCATCAAGCCATACTGATCTGCTTACGGTTGAAGAGCCTTCTCGAAATTCAGGCTCAAAGCGTTGCAATCCTTGGCACTCTTCCGCTCTACCAGCAGGTAGGCTAACCGACAAATTATAGCTGCATACAATACATTCTTTCTTGTTGTGTATATGCGTGAGTGCACCTGACCTATAGGAAAGAAGGATCAAACTACAGCAGAGCACCCACAAACCACCCACTCTGAACTTTGTAATACCACTGCAATTGTAAATAACGAGGACAAATTCTCTGGAGAGATGAATAGGAACTGCTGTTGTCATTGTTTAAAGACATCTGGCTGGACAACACAAGGCTGACGGTGTCAACACGAATATGAGACAGATAATACCTAATTACAGAGACAAACTGTTGAGAAGTGTTTTATCAGATTTTTAAGAAATAGAAAAGGATGGAATGGAGAGCCAACACAAATTAGATAACATAAAGTGTGTGTGTGTGTGTGTGTGTGTGTGTGTGTGTGTGTATTTGTATGTTTGTAGGTGTTTGTGTGTGTATGTGTGTGTTGTTGTTTTTTTGGTTGAGATGATGACGGGTAAGTGGGAGAGTCGTATCATTTCTGGCTTCTTCTTTAACTTGTATTCAGTAAACTAATCAAAGGTGACTGCCACAATAACAACAAAAACAACAAATAATAAAATAAAATAACATTTGTAAAAAGTCCTCTTACAAGTTATCAATAATCCTGGCTTATCAGCCGTACCTCATAAAACCTCATCTGGCCAATGTTTCGACACGTTCTCCAGGGCCACTCGTCGTGGGTTCTGGGGAATTACTCTATCAATTCTGTGCCAAGAGGGAGATAAAACTATCGAGTTGAAACTGTAATACGCAAGATTATGGTAATGTGCACGTACAAGATTTCCCCACGGGTCTCTTTTGTACATGTTCGTTTTTTTTTTTTTCCTTTTAATGAATTGCTCGCAGTTATTGTTGCAGTTGTTGCACTGCTGCTGTAGTTGAGTTTGCTATTAATCGCTGTTGTCGTTACTGCAGCCAATTTCTATTTGTTTTGTTTTGTTTCTGAAATTGTTATTTTAACCCTGTAGATACAAAAAAGTCCAAGCGTTCACTGTGACCTAACGGTTGTAGCGGGGGTACAAAGAGATTAGACTAAATCGGGCCCACACGGATTCAGCCCACAGCATTTTTGTCAAAACTACGACCAACACTCTCCCCCTTTCCCTCCTCACACACACACACACACACA